>NW_008751880.1:157932-202156 GCF_000715545.1 Opisthorchis viverrini | reverse complement strand
GTGTTGCGTATGCCGAACCATTGTTTGCCGATGAGAGTGCTGTTTTCCATGCCCAATTCAGAGTGGCGTAAACAGAGAGGTGGCAAACCCTTGACTTGGCGGAGGAGTATGAAGGAGATCACGAAACACTTGGGTGCTGTCGGTGCTACTCGCCTTCCAGGATGAGGACCGCGTGATCCTCACTGTGCCTGCTTGGAGACATTACAAGATATGGCTGCCAACCGATGTCAGTGGCGTTCTTGTTATCAGTTTCTATCCAAATTGCCTGAATGAATGTCTGGAGGTGTAGGCACCTCGGAATGACTGTGTTAAGTTAGCACTAAGTCCCTTCCCCGTCCACCTCTATTCTTTTCTTTACCATAACTCTTTCAAATAAGTGATGGTTGTACGGCAGTGAAGCATTGGTGTTGACCACTGATGTCATGCTGTCGATGATGATGATGACAGCTGCATGCTACCTAGAATGAACCCTTTAACCAATGCTGATTACCACGCTGAGCCGATCTAAACCATTAAACATGTGTTGGGAAGGTTTTGGAACAGGTAACAATATCTGACATTCTGTGCTAATACATCTAGCGAAAAATTAACATCTAAACTTGCATTAGATGTGAACATGCTACTTCTCAGCACTTGGTATATAAATCAGCGTTAAGCACGCCTTTGTGAGCAGTCTGACCATTAAGTTTGCGTCCCACTGTTAATCAGTCGAGCATGTACGCTTTGACATTGTTTACTGGATTTTGTGCAATGTTTTTTCGGATTCTCAACCTAACACAGAAATTGGAGGAACTACTATTCAAAGGATAATCTCAGGCAAACTAACTTTACAGACATGTAAATTTACACAGCGATGTGCAATTTGTGCAACGCCTAAAACAGAAGACCGGACTTTCGAGAAATACACTCATTTGCAAACCAATTTGGTTTTCACGGGAGACTCAATTGAATCTCTCGTTTACGAGGCAGCCTGTGTGCAGAACATTCAGGTGGAGGACATCATAAACGAGAGATTCCACTGAATCTCCCCTGAAAAGATTTGCAAATGAGTGTATTTATCGAAAACAGCGGATCATAAGGTTGACGGAAACTCGGGGACTGCGCCTACCTGATGAGCCCCAAGAATGGCGAAACCGGTCGTGGGCTGTCAAAGAGTTTTCAGCAACCTTGTGAGTAGTTTCCTTTATGAGAAGACCGGACTGTTTTGGAGTAATCATGAAGGCAGCAGGCTGGTAGTTAGTAACAATCGGTTTCACAAATGATTATGCTGCATACTTTCAAACAAAAGCTGAGTAAAGTCACTGGTCAAAACCCATTGACCAGATCGTTCGAACTTGCAGATTTTGTTAGGTCTGAGGCAGCAGTTATGGCGAAACAAGCTGGTTCTACGTGTGATCATCATTATCAATAACAGCAAAACATTAATGTTAGAAGATGAAACTTCTTTGGAGTACAACCATGATTTATTTTAAAGCCTTATAGTGGAGAAAAGAATAGAAGTAGATGGAAAAGGGACTAGTGCTAATCCACCACATTCAATCCAAGGTGCTTAAAGTGTCGCTCATTGGAGCGGTCCCACAATTTTCATAATCTTTGTCATGCAGCACTGTCAGGTCAAAGATTGGTTATCTCTACTTCGGCCACTATGATTTGGGTACGGAAAACTACACTCTCTTCGGCAAAAGATATTTCGACGCGTAACCGTCACAGCCTCTGGTGCTTGAAGCATTCTTCAATGGAAGTTCGCGTTGCGCAACCGAACACTTGCTTTCTAATAGCCTCGTTACGGAGTCGCCAACACCAGCCTACACGAGCCACGTCTATGTAACGAACAGTTGTCGAACACCTGAAGAGGCCTCAGTTACACTGCTAGATTAAGCTAGACCTCCCAGCCATGCAACAAAATAGCTGGTACTGTAATTTGATACCCACGTCCCTTGAGATTCAGGGATACACTGATTGCATGCCGTAAGTGTCTCAATTGAGCAATAACGACTCAAGCCTTGCAGATTTGTGCATTGAATGCATTTGTCACACTACAATCAGAACTACTAAAACTTCCAATGTAAGTGAAACGCTCAACAACTTTGAGTGCCTTTCTCTGCACTGTAAGTCGATTACACGTCCGGAAGCAAGTCATTACACTTTGTGAGTGTAAAGCATAAACCAAAAGGACGACTTTGGTCGGTTTACCAGTAGACACCTATGCCATCTTCCCTTCGAAGACGAAAGCGATGTCGTCTGCATATACAGACCAAAGATGATTGCGTCAGCAGCTAGTTGAATACCAGAGTTTTGGAAACCTCCTAGTCTTCTTACTATCACATGGATCACGAAATCAAATGGGAATGGTGAAAGTTTGTATCCCCGATGGATACCACTTTGTGTACAGAAGCATTTGAAGAGATCTCCATATGCTATCACAAGCTCGGAAGTATGAGCACACAAAGGATTTATTGTGTTCACAAGCCAATGGATAATTCCTCGATGGGGAAGTACATCCATGTACATGGGGAAGTGCGTCCATGTAAACGGACCGGTCAACTTACTTGAATGCGTGTGGGGAATCCAGTAACACTAAGATTCTGGGTTGCTTATACATATGGCATTTTTCTTGCACCTGAGCGAGTCTGAAGATTTAGTGAACGCAACTCCCACCCGCTCGCTACCCTTGAGTCAGTGTTTCACGAGCAACCGTTAGGCTACGAAAGACAAGTGACGCCAAGTTACTAGATGGGGAAGTACATCCATGTAAACGGACCGGTCAACCGACTTGAATGCGTGTGGGAAATCCAGTAACTCTAAGATTCTGGGTTGCTTATATATATGGCATTTTTCTTGCACCCGAGCGAGTGTGAAGATTTAGTGGACGCAACTCCCACCCGCTCGCTACCCTTGAGTCAGTGTTTCACGAGCAACTGTTAGGCTACGAAAGACAAGTGACGCCAAGTTACTAGTGAGTTCAAACTGATCCCCCAGTGATCAACGCGCTCACTACAGACCCCATCGTTAATAATAAGCACTATAATCGAATCTTTTTAGTTGTATGGAACAGTCTCCTTTTCTCAGCTGCAGGCAAACAGATCGGACAAACGCTAACCTAGGATTTCTTCCTCAAATTTGAACAATGCGGGCATGTGGTCATCAGGACAAGAAGATGATAGAACACATGCAGTCACAAATCTCTAAGATCGTAGAGAATTCCAGGTTAACCGCCAGTTGAAGGATCCTTCTGAGTTCCAGCTGGTGGCTATGAGAATTTGTTTCTCGAGTATTCGGCCCGTCGGTCGAGGCCTTTTCCTTTGTTTAAAATGGTCGGTCACGTTAACCTAGGATTTCTTCCCCAAATTTGGACAATGCGGGTATGTGGTCATCAGGACAAGGAGATGATAGAACACATGCAGTAACACATCTCTAAGATCGTAGAGAATTCCAGATTAACCGCCAGTTGTAGGATCCTTCTTAGTTCCAGCTGGTGGCTATGAGAATTATTGTTTCTCGAGTATTCGGCCCGTCGGTCGAGGCCTTTTTCTCTATTTAAAATGACCGGGCCTTTTAGATTCTCGATGGCTCCATTCATAGGCGTTTTCCGCAGTAAGGTCAAACTAATCAATTGAAGCAACCTTCGGGCATTACCGACATTTTGACCCTGTTCCAGGCGTGTTCCGTTTCCCCCAGGCTTCATGACAGGCGCACATGCTCACTTGCTTTTGATGACTGACAATTCGTTGGGCCAAATTATGCTCGAGACCGGTGGGCATATCTCTCCACAATTCAGGCTGTGCTTAAGAGGACCTGGTATTGCATTGCCACAAGCACAACTTCCAGTGGTCTTCATGGTTTTAGCGATCCCGTTTCAACACAAATTCACGTCCGACGATAGAACAGTTTTGAAGAGACTCCAGAAGACAATCCCGGTGAATTTATTTAACCTTCGTATCTGCCAGTCTCTCAGTTGCTAAGCGATTTTTCCTCATCCTACGTGGCTCTGAAAAACGAAGAGTAAACTTATTCTTGACGTATTCGTGGTCAGAATCCACAAACAAGTTCCAAAACGAAAGGTAGTCAATTATTGACCGGGATCAACGGTGGCTGATGGCAATGCGCTCAATTTTGGCTTGTAAATGGCACGATGTTGGATGACACCACTCAGTCAGATGTCTTCGGCTCCTAAGGAAGTTATTACTGCATAGGAACAGTCTGTAGTCAGCACGGTAAACCACTCGTCCGTATTTTCTATGCGTTCCGATTCCAATAAATTCCGACTGCCTAACTGAGTCTCAGATGCGCTAAGCCTGCCCACTTGTGCATTCAGATCTCCGGTACCTATCACGATACCTGAGCTCACCAACACAGGGCAGTCAAAGCTCCATAAAACGTGTCTTTGATGGCATCAGAGGTACAGTCGGATGGAGCGTAAGCAGGTACGAAAGATAAGCAGCGATCAACTTCCTGCTTGTGAATCCCTTTTATGGAATTTGCCAGGCAAACCGCACCGGGACAAACATCAGCGGGTGACCAGTCATGCAACGATCCTTTTGTCAAAGGTGTGCAGCCGAAATGGATTGGAGAGCGATGAGAGGGTAAGCTGGACCACCGTGCTTGCCTCTTGAATTCTTGTTTCTGGTGCACAGCAGAAATCATTAGCAAGCGAGTCCAGTATGAGAGCAAAAGAAACTCGTTTTCATGTTTGATTTAGGGGGCAGATATTGAAAGCACTTGGATAGGCAGAGTTTACAGGCTTGAAAATTGATTTCTAGATGCCTGGGAATGTACGCGTCAGCTGATTCGCATGGGTTGCTGTCGAAACCGGTACTAGACGAACGGGCATTCAGTCCTAACGGGTGAGCCAAGAGGGATGGATGTATTATTAGAGTGGATGGAGAGGGATGAAAGTATGTGAAAGAGAAGGAAAGGGAGCGTTACTTGTAGGCTGTCCTCGCATTCACAGCATGCTTTATAAGGCAAATAAATCAACCAGGTTGATCACACCATGAGGCAGTCTATGTGGCACAAAGTTATGTGTAACTATGCAATCCATGTTTGTACGTGGGCTGTGATGCTTCCAGGGCATGCACATATAAACAGGAGGATGATTAGCTCAAAAGCCCGACCGCAAGGCAGCGGTGCTTGTCTGGAGATGAAGGTGTATTACTATTTTCCAAACAAGTAGTCACTCAAGTCCCAACTGCCAACTGTGAAGACCAGGAGACCGTTTTTCAGACGTCTAAGTATTACCCAGCCAGATACAAAACACTTTGCGTGTTGCACGAACAAACTATTATATACCAATGAGTGGCGGAAGCACATATACCGTCACACCAATGTAAGACCGTCACTTCGAGACGTCTCATATGCGAAACTAGTTTCGAAATTTTATCGCAAAAAAGGCGGCCAAAAGTAACATTTTTCCTATAAATTTCTCTTAAGTAACGCATGCTACCCAGGTGGAAGATTATCAGTACATTCAAGCACTGAACCAAATGGTCACTCTGAATAACAAACACTCGCAAATTGAAATTTTGCTCTTTTTCATGATTCGTTTTTGTGGTAATGCTTAGAAGAAAGACAATCTGTGATGATGTGCCTACCTAACACCTTTACTTAATTGCGTCGTGCTATTTTCCGGATCTTGGGATCATAAATAATTCATGTGCCATGGGTGTTGGACTTTCCACCATTTGCAGTGACTGCTAATGGATCAATTCTCCGCGAGCTGGGCTGCAAATTTCGGTGGAATTCAGCACGACTTTGGGTGGATAGTCGGCAACAGCATTAACAGAAACATAAAATCAACGACAAATTCGGACTGTTCTGCCCTCATTCTTGAAGCTTTTATTTTCCTTATTATGAGTACGGATTTTCGCTACCTAGGACGGGTGTAATGACGAGGAAGACAGTGACGAAATGGACCGTGAGTAGTTGCTCCTAGGTATACGGTGAAGGATTGTCCACACCTAGTTCCAATTTTGAGTGTGTGCTACGTTTGAACAATAGGTTTTGGATTTACGGTGAATCCAACTCGCCACATCTCAAAATATCAAACAGTGTTGGTTGTTGGCTTGTTCGCTGAGCTGGGCAATTTGATTGCCCGTTGCGTTATTGGGGAGTGTACCGGTGGGTTTTGCTTGGGGCAATCAAATTGCCCGGCTCAGCGAACAAGCCAACGACCACCTACCTTACCTGAGCTACTGACATTTTCCTCTTTATCAAACAGTATTGTTATCAACGTCGGTGAATGATGCGTCTTCGGTTCACTTGTTCATTACTCGCTGGCTTGAATTACACTGGTTGGAAATTCACTTGGATGAATGTAGTGAGTCAGGTTGCCCAAACAACAATTTATATGGACTTCCAGCTTCAAGTTGTCAAGTCTTATTCCCCTCAAGGTGCCTCACGACCAATGAATCTGACGCAGCATTTCGGTGAGAAGATGTAGTATTTCTAGGTTGTCAGCAGTCAATCAGGGCACGCCCGAAAACCACAGTCATGACGAACGACGTTCAGTACAGCTTTTTGGTTCCCACTGATATTGTAGTCATCCTGGGCATACGGATTCTGCCGTACAAATGTAATGTTTCCCCGTGTCATTTGGAGGTTTCATGCCATCATTGTACTGAATAGTATGTTTCAGTTTCCTTATCAGTTACCTGAAGTGGGGTGACGGGCTAAACAAATACACATAATGACCACAAAGGGTAGAAGCATGGTTTAATCCCGTCGAGTTAGAGCTGACGCTTCGCGAGTAGAATTAAAAAAGGAACCAGAATGCTGAAATGCATTGCTTTTATTCGGTATACCATTTTGTGAATTTTTGTCCACAAGTGGTATTATTAATATCAATGTTATTACGTAACGAAGAAAAAATCACGGAGGATGTGACAGGGTTGAAAGAGCCATTTTGTATTCAAATTATTCCAACTCGAATTTTTCAAACATTGTGATTGTGGAGAATCGATGTGGTTTCAAAGACTGGCTTTTAGATTGAAGTACAAAAATTTGCTCCGTAAAACCATTGGATGAAGCACTCTTTCTCCACCGGCATTTGGATCTTCCAGTTAGTCCATCAGCAATTTTTTGCGGTTGTAACCTTTGTCCGTCTGGAACCAAAGTTTTAAAAACTGGGAGGGGGATTCTCCAAATTTGCAAGATGATTTTCTCTTGTATATCTAGAATAGAAGCTAATTTGTACTTTAGTTTCTGCTGGATATTCCTTAGTCACTGATTATCACTTGCCGTTAACGGAGTCTACTTACTTAAACAGCCGCAAAACCGTCACTAATTTGTCGGATGCAGCTGATCTACAACAGGCCCACAAAGGTAAAACCAGCTGGCTATTTGCAGATTCTGTTGTAACCATTCACTAGATGAATTTTTCAAACCAATGAAGTGCGAAAATCTTGTTGGAATCTTACGATATAAGCCCCTCTCAGCTTGTTAGAAGTAACGATATTTTCTCTAGGATGAAAGGATACTTGGTAGTTGTTATCGTTTCTCTTTGTGCTTTTTACTGTTCTGAAGGTAAGTTTATATCGTGTCATTCTCATTGCGATTGAGGAAATATTGGAACTTAGTGAACCTACTACGATTTGACTTGATTTAAAGCCCCTGATTTTGACAGTTACTACATTTATATTCCATTCCACAGTTGTGGTAAAGACTGTCGAGTATCAAGAATGATAAGAAACCTTGGTATTGAGCGAGAACTACTTGAGTACAAACGTTTAATGACTGAATATTGGGGTGATCCGGTTTATGCTCAAAGCGACTTAGTCTCCTACTTTCTAGTTGAGAATTTCACAAAGCTATTCCCCTGAAATTTTGGTATTAGCATAACTGTAACGATAAAGATTAATCTCAGTGGTTCTCACAGAAACAATTTTACACTCCCGGCATGAAAATACGAATACTCGTGCTGATCGATTCTGAATTCTGATGACCGTCACACTTGCAAACAAAAAAAAACAGCTGTGTTTGTGTGATGGTGTTGTCTTGTTCGATGGACACATTGGCAGACATTCGATAGCTGGCAGTTTCTATGACAGTGGTATTATTATGGATAATCCACGGGTTATCTAGGATTTTCTCGTCTGAAGAGATGAATAACATATATTTAGAAAATCCGTGTAATTTAAATGGTTCAGTGTGCGTCCCGGTTGAAAGTGTCGAACTCTCACCCTCCAGGATATCTAAGATAAACCCCTTAAACCGCCTAGACCCTTTTGTCCTACTTGACGAACTGTGAGATTTGTCAGGTTAATGTGCGTGGGCGCACGCTGTCACAGTTTCGAATACATGTCAAAGGTACAGTTTACATTGACACACTTTATGCACACAGAACTCCACAGCTTGGCATAAAGTGTTTTGAAGTCATTTGCTCACGGTGGTAGTTGAAGAAAACTAGCGTGACCAAACAACTTATTTCATTTTCAAAGGATTTTTATCAAGCAAGTTCTGGTTGCCGTGTCAATTTTTTCCCATTTAGACTGTTGACGAGAAATCCTTGGTTTGTCTTGTCTTGTATCGAAACTTTTTTCTATTTTAATAGAACTTGTGAAACTAGGTCAACTGCTGTTAACGATTACATTGACGTCCGGAATGATTTCTGAGCGAATAGTTCTAGCCTAGTAAACAATTTGCATTTCCACATAAAGAACGAACTCTTTGTGAAACTTTTCCTATAAATTCCTCTTAAGTAACGCATGCTACCCAGGCGGAAGATTATCGGTACATTCAAGCACTGAACCAACTGGTCACTCTGAATAACAAACACTCGCAAATTGAAATTTTGCTCTTTTTCATGATTCGTTTTTGTGGTAATGCTTAGAAGAAAGACAATCTGTGATGATGTGCCTACCTAACACCTTTACTTAATTGCGTCGTGCTATTTTCCGGATCTTGGGATCATAAATAATTCATGTGCCATGGGTGTTGGACTTTCCACCATTTGCAGTGACTGCTAATGGATCAATTCTCCGCGAGCTGGGCTGCAAATTTCGGTGGAATTCAGCACGACTTTGGGTGGATAGTCGGCAACAGCATTAACAGAAACATAAAATCAACGACAAATTCGGACTGTTCTGCCCTCATTCTTGAAGCTTTTATTTTCCTTATTATGAGTACGGATTTTCGCTACCTAGGACGGGTGTAATGACGAGGAAGACAGTGACGAAATGGACCGTGAGTAGTTGCTCCTAGGTATACGGTGAAGGATTGTCCACACCTAGTTCCAATTTTGAGTGTGTGCTACGTTTGAACAATAGGTTTTGGATTTACGGTGAATCCAACTCGCCACATCTCAAAATATCAAACAGTGTTGGTTGTTGGCTTGTTCGCTGAGCTGGGCAATTTGATTGTAAACGTTTCTTTAACAATCGAAGTGACCTGGTTAAACAATTTATTTCATTTTCAAAGAACTTTTCAAAAGCAAGTTCTGGTTGCCGTGTCATTTTTTTACTTTGAGATTTTTGACGAAAATTCATTGCTTTGTCTTGTTTTGTATCGAAACTTTTTTCTATTTTAATAGAACTTGTGAAGCTTGGTCAACTGCTGTTAACGATTACATGGACGTCCGGAATGATTTCTGATCGAATAGTTCTTGCCTAGTAAACAATTTGCATCCTTTATTTGCAAGATTATGATCGTGCTAGTTTAAATAGTACAGTGATTTTCCATCTTGAATCAATCCTCTAGCAATGTGTTCTAGAAGGTGATGCTTTCTAAATCACTACTCACCATAACCGAAAAAATCTCCAGCTCACTGAACGTACTCATGTTGTTGTCGCTAGTTAGTCTATGTTGCTAAATGGTTTTTGGCCCATACTGTGATATATAACCAAGCGCAGAACCTCCACTGCGTTTTGAAAAGTGGTTCTATACGTTATAACTATCATTCACCCGTCAAGACCTCATTCACCTCAATTTGACAACAGTAATATGTGTGGTAAATACGTGTCAAATGTAATTTGAATAGCTCTGCGTAATCCACTGTGGACATTTTAGCCTGTGGCGCCGTCGCATCTGTTTTATTCGGCATTTCGAACAGCAACACTCAAGGTTGAACATCGACACTTCAAAACATAGATTGTCATTTTTTCGAATAATGGAAATGCGTGTTAATCACAGATATTCCAACATTTGACCACTTTCTCTCTTTAGGGGAGGCTTAGTGATCGGATGATAAGGTGTGCTGTGGTGACGCCTCTTGATGACGACCAAGCCATGTTTTCCCAAAGCCTTTTCTTATCGATGAATTCGCATTTCTCCAGTGAAAAGAAATGTATATAGGTGGAGTGTTTAACTTTGTCAGCTGACGACACGGATCCTACCCTTTTTGCTTTTAGGAGTAAACTGACGTTAAGAATGCATACGTAGACGTTTTGTGTTTTTACCTCAGAGTTTCGATTATCCGCTTAGTAACATACAAACGGAAATGTGCGTTTTAGAGTTTTCCCCCACAAGCAGATGTTTTCAGTTTTGGCTTTCAATTTATTTCCCCATACGAGTTTTACGTATCACAGAGCTTTCTAAAATATCCTTTAAAAGTTATATTCTTATATCAAAATCTCGCATACATGGCTCGATTTAAGTGATTCTGTTATATCTTGCAACTCGTCAATCTGAGGTATCTGCTGCTGACCCGCTCCAGTGCCTAGTGTCGGAGAGAAAAGACTCACAGAAGGGAACACAACAGCTATATTCCGAACAAGCGAGTGAGTGCGTGCGAGTGCGAGAGTGAGAGCGAGAGCGAGTGCCAAAGTTACAACGGCCCCACGCTATTTAAAGGGGACTTTTTGACATTGATCCAGGCTGTCTGATGGGCGTTGGTGATCACCCATCAACATCGATCGTGCCTCTGTGAAAAGCCTGAACGCTGATCACATTCGGTCGTGCTTCTGTGGCGCAGAAAACACTCATCAGGTTTTACTGAATTGATCGAATAATTGACTGGCCTGGATGCTTGCCGGCTTTCCAGTTGAGCTTTTGGTGGAACAGTAGGTTCCGGGCGTTCAGAAGTTGATTTCAGGAATCTGACCTTCCTGATAGATTCCCGCTCTATGGTTGTCCATACAGGTACATTAATAATTATGTCCTGATTTTATGTGAATCCGTCAAATCCAGTTTATAAATCCAGGCAAAATTCACTTCAGACCTTCCCAAAACAACGAAACCATTTTTTATCCGAGGGATCGAAACTATGCACTAAACATTATAAACTGGCTTTCCGAACTTAAAAGATAAATCAGTTTTTTTCGAGTAGTCGGGATTAATTTATTTCATTCGTGCCAACTTAAGTGTCTTTTGTAATTTATCTAGTGTTCGTACTCCACTAGCTGGTGCTAAAGATCTTGGAATACCCAGAATTGTATACCGAGTCTTCGAATAAATTCTGAAACAAGGTAAATTAATGGCTTGCCAGCATAATGTTCAATACTCTCCTGTATTCCGTACACGTATGTTCCTGACGCGTCGTTTTCCCATTCGAATAATCTGTTACCAATGCGTAGAAAGTTTGTGCTCATGATTAATTCAAACACGTATGTCATGCTGAAACAGAACGGCCGTGAATTTAGTAGACAGAAAAATTGTTACTGATATTGTGATCTTCCGGTGACCGTTGACTGAAATATCCTCAGCCGTTGCAGCATCTAAAACGGAAAAATGAAACACATTTTGCTAGACTGTCATCACACTGAGTTTTAATAAGTTAACTGAATGGCAACTGTCGCTGTTCGCCAAGATCAGCCACTATCGATGACATTCTGAACTGTTCTGATTAGTGGGATTTGCTGTTTATTTTCACCTTAGCGAAGGCTGAAGCTGGAACTCACGAAGTCTAGTAAGGTGTAAGCACACGAGAGCACCTTTTCTGTGTTATAAGTCGGACACCCTGTTAGTGTAGAATTCTCAGCTGACTGTGTGGAGAAAATTGACAAGGATTATAGGTGAACAACCAATAATTTTGACGATGGAATACGATATGCAGTAATGTTGATTGTTTGTTACTGATGGTAGAAAAATATAGTCATATGTAGACTGATGCAGATTGTTCCTTCGGTTTCATACACACCTATGTGGTAACGGTGTTGACAGAATATATTCGACCAAGATCATTAACTGTTCAGAATATTGCCCACACCAATAATTTTCCTCATTTTTGCTCACTCTTACCGCAGAAAAAGCAAAAAGTGAGTAATTGACTCCATGGGCCAATATCGATCCTCATGTGTACCACGCATCATTCGGATTCTTAGACTTGAAAATTATTCACTATTTGGCTGTTCCGTTTATTTGGCTGCATTTTATTCTGGTTTCCTGAAGTATGTCTATTGTTAGACCTGAAAAAGTATTCATAGCCCAGTTGTTAACAGTTGGTCGTTAACTTTTCGGTGTGTAGGATGATGTGCAGTTAGTTTCGGAAAACGCAGGGATGGCATCAAACTAATTAATTCTTCTGCTAGTGTGATGAAACACATAAGGGAATAATGGTGCTTGATGACTAGTGGAGTACATGTTGATACCTCTTTTCCAATCATTTTCATATTTGATTTATGATGGTGAGCTGTGATCCTCATGGGTTAGCGCTTTTTTGCAAAATGTGTGGCAAGAAAGTTGCAAGGCAGCGTGTCTTGTGGTTTGCGACATTGTGTGTGGTCTTATTGCAAATCTAAGTTTACTTTAAAATTAATTTGGGAGAAAGCAGTATATGGACGGCGTTTTAAAAATGCACAGAGATGATATGACTTCACCGAGTCCCTAGAATTGATAAAATTCCATTCTAGTTTGCATTCCATTCACGCACGTGATGATCACAGTGGAACGTGAAGGAAAACGTGATATCGTTAATTGTCAACAATCGCAGAAACTTACATTCACGCCCACATCAGATGTCTTACGTTCTGCATTTGAATAGTCATCAAGCGTCCCGAAAGACATTCAGTAATATTTTTCCATTTTGTGGGAAAAGATGACTAATACTTTAATTTGGATGTTGCTGAATAAAGCGATTCCTCATGTTAGATATGGTTACATAGTTTTCACCTTGAAAGCGCATCTGGAGTTAGTTACATTTTGCGGCGTGCTCTGCAAAGTGGACGCTTGATGTTGGTCACTGTTAAAGAATCCCCCAGGTCATTAGCGAATTTTTCTATCATAAGAAGTTTTTCCAGAGGTAATCTCATTTGGGGATGGGCACTTATAGTCATCTTTGAGTACAGTTTAACAGTGGGTTATTCGCTATTCAGGTAATTTGCATTGAAATATACTGACCCACAATCCCAATATCATCAGATGTTTAATCATTGTTTACTAGTTTTTTGCTTTCATGCTGGATAAAATTTAAACTCGGATGTGCCTTTCAATAGGAATTTCCGCCTTCTAATAAACCCTGTGTAAATTTTATTGTTTTCTGTCTAGTTCCAGTTGCAATGTACTGTAAGCAAGCTATACTCTCCATGATCTGTTTCGGATGCTCTTCCATTTATTCATGAATTTCAGCGGGAGCTATCACTTAGAGTGGTAATATGCTAAAGAGTGCAATTTGAAGGTGGCCTGATTGTGGATCATTTAACCAACACTGTCCTGTTCCATGGTTTCAAAATTTTGGAATCCGGAAAAATAACTCCAAATTATTTTCATTCCCAAATAGTCGCTGGCGCAATAGATTATTGGTCTGCCCGAAGTCATGGTACAACGAAAGGTGTCCTGACAGGAGTGCAAAGTATCTAGCTAACTGTCTAAGGATGTCTGATATGTGATTAATATGGTCTGGGACACTGGATGCAAGATGCCCGAAAACTACCGAGACTCTGAGCTGCGTTGGATGTTTCCCAGACAGACAACGCCCCCCTAATATGCAGCGCGTCACAGCCTCGCATCAAACCCAGAGAGCGCGAGTCAGCGTTGATCAAGGTCAGACAACGCCTCCGGAATATATAGCACGTCGCTGCCTCGTAACTAAGCCAGACCGTGTGCGTCAGCATTGGACCGAGTTCAGACAGTGTCCTTCCAATAAATAGCTTGAGACCGTTGTACATTCGCACTCGCACGCACTCACGCTCTCGCACCCGCTTTGTTGGAATATAGCTGTGGTGTTCCCTTCTGTGAGTCTTTTCTCTCCGACACTAGGCACTGGAGCGGGTCAGCAGCAGATGCCTCATAATGGCGAATGAGCAGATATAACACCGTCATATTAAGGCATCACGGGAATATTGACGTGCATGTTTCGTTAGGCCATCTTGGGAATTTCGTGGAGGATATTCAGGGAAGTATGGCACATATAAGCTGGAAAATATGTGTAGTTAGCGCTTCTGCATGGTCCGAAGCATCCTACGTTGATATCATCAATACAGACACATCACCTGTGCGTAAATCTCTTCTGACAAGTTTTCACTGGTTGAAACTGTAACCGTATGCATCTAATACATTTGCTTAATTGGCCCCCCAAAAAGAGGAATCTCATGTCAGTTTCGGTGTTTGCAAGATGTCATGAAACCTGCGACTTATTATGCCGACTTGTGGCTCATTTCCTGGAAAATAGCCCTCTCCGGAGGAAGCGCTCTGGGAACTTTAAGCTTGAATGTTTTACAAGCAGTATGGGGTTTTCTTTCTATATTTCCTGCACATACGCTGACAAAGTACACACATCCCGCTACAGTCTCATCAGCAGTATCAACATCAAGTTGTAATTGAAGTGCTAAGGGGAAATATGTTACTCATCTATCTACTCATACGAGTTGAAACTGTGTACTTGGTGGATATTAACTGGTATTATCCAGTCAAATGTAATTAAAATGTTAGGCAGCCATTCGTCATGTTTTTCAAAATCTGGAACACTGTGGGTTCAGCGATATTTCTATGTCCCACTAGTGGACGGTAATAAACATAAAGCAAGCTTAAAATGACTAAATTACAAAACAACCTTACATCAAACGTTCAAAACACCTGGAAAGCACTATTTTGAAGAATGCCTTGCAAAACTGTTTCCTTATAATCCAAGTGAAGAGCAGCCCTAAACAGAATACTTCTCAGGGAAGTGTGCATCCATAAAAAGAGGAAAATGACTGGAATCCGCAGTTTTTCATTTAAAAATAACACCTTCTAGGATAAGTGCTTTAAATAAAAATTAACAATGGTCGCTCAGTTTGAATAGAACCCATCGTACAAGTTCTACTGCAAACACAAGGAAATAATTGGTCGCCAGTGTAAAATGACAACAACAGATGCATATTAAAAGAAGGAGAATAGTTTGCCAGTGGAGAGAACAAATATTTACATTGCCGCCCAGGAGTATAAGGGCTCCACAATGCATATACTGGTGACAGAACTAGTCCATTTCATCAATCTGACATTGCGGAATGTTTGTACATGCAAAGAGGCTCGTCAAATAATGGTCAAAGTTATTTTGTTCTGTGAAAACGACCACTTAAAAATGTCTCATTGTCGAAACGCAAACATAGACACATTGGACACAGCCGTATGACTCACTGACATTGAGACCGTATTTGATGGCACACATTGTGAGACCGCTTTGAAAAAAGATTTGCTTCACATGTTGGGCGAACTACATGATCACATTGGAAGGCGCTCTGCCTTGTTGTTTTGAACATAAACCTTGAATCCCGAACAGGTTTTACCGCATGTTCTGACACCTTGTTTATCCCAGGCAATAGGAGCCAGTTGTCTAAAACTAAGAGAAGGACTTGGCTATTTTATGGTAGTGGAGGACAAAGAAAGCTTGGTATAACCTTCTCAACTGTGAAAGTGGTATTGGCGTTAATCAGAAATTTTGCACCGCTTGCAATTTGCTAGAATCATTTTGGATAATTTTTGCACCTGCCAGAAAGTTTTGACTCTCCTAATTTGATTTGGTCCTATTTTGAGCCTCAATAATAGGCAATGTGTACAACCTTGAAATAGTTGTAGCGGAACCACAAGTCAAAGTACCGTAAAAGATGCATAATGTATACCATCTATTGCAGAATAAGCACGCGTTATAATTGTACTTCGACTTCCAATAACGAACAAGAACAAGTAGCGAAATCAGTAGGGATGGGTGTTGAGTCGTTAAGACTTAGGATGAGCAAGACAAACACCCATACTTTCACGTTTTACGTTTTACTTCTAATGTAAATTGTGATGTGGATATCACACAATCAATCAAAGAAACACAGGTCGCTTTCGGCTCTTTGCGTCTTCCGATGAAGTCTGCTGAAATACACAATCGCTTGCACTGGGACGCAGGCACGTTCCACTGGACGACTTCTCCCTATATAAATCTAAAAGAATAGAACCACAGGGCACACCGGATGAGAATTCTATTGTCGTTCGCATACCGAACTGCCAGGTGCAAATAAAAGTAGATTCTATAAATCGGTCGATGTCTAAAGTTAGGCCTTACATGCACATGTGCATGGTATACATGGTCGACCCAACAACTTCACTGAAATTGCATTCTATTGCGCGATATGGTTGCGCTTTTCGATGTGATAGACGTCGTTTGGATGGTTCAGGTATGCTTCAGGCATAAGATTTACCCTACAGAAAGTTTAACTTGGCTTCCAGAGCAAAGTCGTACATTATTTCAGGGAGGAGTATAAAGGCACATCTAAAACTACAAATTATCTTTCCTGCAAGGCTTGTGTGATGTACGTATATATATTCTGTGATGAATTTTGGGGAAATGCCTTATGCAGCGTGTGATTAGAATAATCGAATTGAATTATTCCGAAACTGAGCAGAAAACCTTAAAAATTTACGGAATATGTGTGAAATTACGTAAACACCCGAGCATTTGTGAGGATTTCAGATTGCGGTTTGTCTTGTTGAAAGTCTAGTTAGAATAATTTGCAAACGTCTCTCCCATTTAAGCAAAAATCCGAGGTGAGCAGTTGACTATGTGAAGAAAAAAGCATGATAATCATTCACTTTAAGAGCATGTGTTATGCAGGAATTTTTTCCGACATTCTCNATATATATATATATATATAATGTTACATTTTTCTTTGGGCTCGTGCGCACGTCATTTTCAAACTACTTCATCTGTTGATTGGTCCACATCTGAATCACTCATACAGCAAGGGCGTTGTGCACTAATTATGTGTTTTTCAGTAAATGAGACTTAAAAGTCAGTAGCAGTCCCCGTAAATCGCTCCGTAAAATTGTTTTTAAACTGTTTTTTTTTAAATTGAGTGGATTCGGGGCTTTAGTTTCCTCTTTACAAGTGCCTCATGTGTACACACTTGAAACAAAAAGGACAAGCAACGCCAACCCTGATTTGAACATAGTCTCGTTTATCCTGGCATCTAAGACGCCGAATACTGGGCTCGGTCGCTGACCCCGATGCAGCAAGCTCTCACCATATACTCACCAGCTTCACCACACATTTGGAAGCATTAAGGTAAGGGTTCACTTGGTCATCCCGAAGCAACTCTAGACTTCTTTCCTTGGGTCTGAGATAGCGGTAATTGTTGAACCACAGGCTTGTAAAATACACGGTCAGCATATTGCCACTCGTCCACTAGCGCGCATTCGGTACATCGGGATTTTTTTGTATGGCCAGGCGAACACGTTTAAACTTGAGTGATTGATGTGTGCAACCAGTCATATCGAAAGCTAAACTCGGAACTTCCCATGTTTTCGCCTGAAAATGGGCAGCACGCTTTCTGCTTATTACCTGGATTCGGATTGTAAACAAGACCCAAGCCAGACTTCCCAAGCATTGTTGATTTGTAAACGCGAGAGCTGTTTAGTAATGGTGAGGCTGATCAAATTTCCCTGTCAGCTCCATACCGGGTTTAATCTGTTCAGAACTCTTCAGGGAGGGGGTATTTCTATACACATGTCGTTCATTTTATTTGAGTGTTGCTGTTAGACCTCAGATTTCGTAGACAGCAGATTTGAAGGAGTCTTGCTTATGACACTAAATGATACTGTCTGCTGTGCGTCATGAACATTCATTTGAAAAACATCATATAATGAGATTTCACCCACGATTTCTTTTATGCTTGTGTTCACATTAATCTGGTGCAAAAATAATTTACATCTAGAAAAAACAATATTTATCCGAATTTAGCCTTTTCCAAATGCATCTATCGGGGGTTCGGGCTATACTCGAATCACGGGTTTATATTTACTCTACATCCGCTTTTGAAAGTCCGCATTAAACATCTCTAACAAAATCTGTTTGTAGCTATCCCTTGTAAGTTTCACTCATTTTGAATGGGACGCATAAAATCTCGAAGCCCTCCTCATATGTGCAAACGCAAGAGCTTTGTTTTTCTGAGACAGGCTGATAAACTATAAAGTCTTGCATGAACTATACTTCGCGTCCTTCAGCGAGCTTTGGTAAATCACACGTAATTAATTCAGCAGCAGTGAATAGAGCAATAGCAGACAGTACAACACTTGTTGTGATCGACAATAGACTATTGAACATGCATCACGCATATTACGAGCATACACTCGGAAGACCAAAGTTATTAGGATATTTAGGATATCTTTATATTTTTGGGTGAGTAATTATTAAAAAATATACTATCAATGCACGAATTCCGGACTCTAAAAGAATCTCCGAGATAATTTATACGTGTCTGCATGGTCTCCAGACCATCGATGATATAGAGAGACACCTAGTATATCAAAAATATCCTTGTACTTTTTTCAACCAATGATCTGCAAAATTTACACCATTACTTCAAGCGCATCAAGAGTTGCTATGAGGATTTTAATTGTTCTGGCACACATACAGAGAGAACAAATAAGAACCGCCCGAACGAAATTGTGTTCAGTTAGTTTCAGAAGGACTTACTAAATGGTCGATAACTTTATGTTTGGGCAACGTTCCACTTTTGACAGTTAGTTAGCTCCAAATTCAGTTACCTCAAAAATCCAATACCAAAAAGAGTTATATCGGTCAGTAAATCTGAGTCGGAACCTAAGAGCTCTGTTAGGATGACACGATTTCTGTCTACGTAAGCGTTAAAGATTAAACAGTTCACTGTTAGACTCCAGGCTGAATACTGTGGAGGTGCAGTCTGCTACTTCTAGCAATGGCTGGATTTTTAAAATGGGAGTTTGTGATGAGACATAATGTATAGATTCTAAGGTAATGATCACATTTGGTTACTAGGTAATTTTCCTGAGAAATTCAACGTTTATGTTGCGATTTGTCTTGAAGTGATGGATACACTGACAAAATGTCGCGCATCGGCGCCGGCAAAATGAAACCCATTCTAAGCCTTAACGTAGGTGAACAGGCTGAAGAGAAAATTTACTCACTGAGCAACATGGCCCATGGTAATGCCGTAACTTTTTGCTCAAGGAGTACAGCAGCAAGCCTTCGAGCGCTTTGCCAAAAATTTAGTCACGTACGTCTGGAGCAGCTGGACTAGCCAGTTGCTGGATTACGAGCACCATCACAATCTACAAAGCCTCATTTACATTCTAATAAGAAGAAGGAGACCGAGAATGTAAATTTGAAAGTTTTCATTTTACGTTCAGTTGTTTTTCATTTGAAGCTTCTACAGACGGGCTCTCAAGCAACCATTGCATCGATTAACAAACTGCCTCGCCTGACAACGTTAGTTTTTCACATAATGACTACGTTGATTTCCCTACTTTATCCTCAGTCAATGGCTGTTGATCAGGTTTCGCTTGACTTGCTAGCCCAGGTTGGCAGTTGGCTTATAAAACGTTCATCGGCATCGAAGATGTACAATGAATATTTGGGATTTCACTATTCCGACAACTTCCAGAGTGGATTTGATCTACTTAACTTGATGGGTGTCGTTTGCTTGTCATTTTTCTCGGAAATCTGAGTGTCACCATTGCGTCTGTTTAAATCACCGTGACTGGTGTTCTGTGATTTATCGGTACGTTTTAAAGGTTACCGTAAGTCACAGGTCATTCATAATTCCATCTCTACTTTTGTTAATTTCAGTAACGCGTACTGTAACGTGTATAGGAATTGGGTGATTGAAGTATCGAAGATATACACGTTAAAAAGTAGCTACCACGATGTCAACAAACTGTAATTGTGTTTTCGAAACCGTTACCAGCTAAATGTAAGTTTCAACCCCGAGAAAATTTATTGTGGTTGTTCTAACCTGATTTGAGCAACAACATCATACTGGCATTGTCGCCGCTGAAAATAATATGCAGTTGACCAGCTTTTTTACGATAGCCGTCCTACTGTCTCATTAACAAATAAAGTTGGTCCTCCCTGGACTTTGGTCTCCTTCTACATGAAGTGGGAAGCTTTAAACGTACGCATTTAAATATCCCTAAAGAAATGATGTTTTTCCGAACGTGTCAGTTCTCATAATTGTAATGCACAAGTTTATTGCAAGCGTTTGGTAAATATGGGGGACAAATTCTCCACTTGTCAAGACTTCCTGGACAGGTCCACAACCAGTTGGCAGAGGTTCAGTTTCGGTAAGTAGATACGCGATTTTCAAACACTGAGATTTACTGCTCACAGATACGTCCGCTGGACGTCAAAATAGTATTACGGATGGTTCGTCGTTATGAGCAAACGGTTATAGGTTGCGCGGTTGGTTACTGAAATCCTATCCTTAGTGTGAGGAATGCATGTGTTTGACACACTCAGATATACTCACGTATCATCTCAGCGTGATATCTGACTGAAGTTTCATAGGACTATGTGAATGTATTAAAAAGTTATCCGCCAGGAATGCATGCGTTTGAACGTTTATTCATTTGTAACAACAAAAAATCACTGTTCTTTATAAGGTCTCGGTAAGTTGTTGCGTCGTAAACAACACATTCCTTTCTATCTATTTATTTATACACGGAAGAACAATTTAGCTGTCTTTCAACTTCCTGAACACTGTTGTAGTTTTACACAACTTCTCGCGGCGTGCATCTGTTCAGTCCTTTAGGACAGATCATAAATTGCCCAACTGAATCGCAGCTCAGATTGAAAAACACAAACACCCTGTCGTCTTCAAGGTATGTCTTCATATGTGTCATGCGAGTTTGTTAGCAATAACTTTCGATTCTAGTATTGAATCTTATTAGGATAATGCTAGCATACACTTCGGATCGGTTCTTTCATCGTCCTACCAATCTCTGGCATTATATCATAAGGCGCCCTCTTTCTGGGTTGTAAAGAAATGACAAAAAAGGACAGGGATGAGCTAACTCAACGCCAATTCAACTCAACTCAACTAATTCGCATTAATCTCTCCCACCCGAAACACTATATAGATAACGGTAGGTTCTTCTGAATAAAAACTGTTTCCTTCGCACCTCCTTCTTCAACAATGCGTCTGATTGTATTCCCACAAAAGCTAATCGTCTTACTTAGTCAGTTGATAGACTTTAATTCGTAAAAGTTAAACGAAAAGACTATCATTGAAATGGAACGTAGTATAACACTGGATCAAAATTTAACTTACTTTGTCTATCGTTTGCGTGGAATCAGTGAGAAATAACAGTAAACATATAGGCGTTCTTGTTCCCAAATATGCACACGCCGGCCAATCATGCCACCAATTTTAGCCATCGGTTGTGTCAACGCCAAAACAATGAAGGTGGTTAACGTGCATAATTTTCATCCCAATAGCCTGAGCATAAATCTGAGGTTTTTGTCAGTAGTGTGGCTAGTTTGGATTAAACATCTGATTGATTATGCTGTCGTATGCGCGCCCTCGTGTTCATGATTGAAGTCACGTGTAGGCGCAGAACTTGTTGAATTTTCATCTCAATCGCTTTCGTTTGAATGATTCTGCTTCTGCTCAGACACAAGTAGTCTGACGAGCATTTGTGTAGATGTGGGACATTAACCATAAAATTGCTGAAGAATCTTCAAAAGCTCACAACTAGTTCAGTTTTCTATGAGACACAATTTACTGTGTTTTCTCAAATATTGTATAAACTGAAATATTAAGAAATATTGTGGAGCACATTCAGCTGAAGAAGTGCATCATTGGTGAGAAGTTTAGCTGAATCCAGTTGAATCTCCTGTTGGAAAGCAAATTAATGTTTGACTATTTAGTGACTTTCACATTAATTTGAGCTGACTAATGATTCATGCACCTGACAGTATCGAGATGTGATCATTAGTTCTTNTTCCACGAATCCTCCATAACCATCCACCGAAAAAATATCTGCTCGCATTCGACTATCACAACTACAAAAGTACATATGCAGCAGCAGTGTAAAAAATTCTCGTTTTCACGAAAAAACTTGCACATTTTTACCATTTCGGCAAAGAGCGATAGTGTTGATGCACACGTAGTAAGCGGCTCCAAGCTTGCCTATGACTACAGCTTTTTCAAGAGTTTTCTTATTTGCTTGAACTTCCTTTGATCAGCTAGCTTGAAATTAATCACATCGATGCCAAACGAGAGTTGAATTTCTTTGGTATACGGTGCTCTAAATCGAGGTTTGCTACATCTTTGCTCACGCAACGTTTTAGCATCAACTCGTTCGTAATTGTAACAGTCAAACCATTTGAGTTTTGGTATAGCGAGAGATGCCACAGTGCTGTTTCTCCGGCTGTTCAACTGGCAAATGAAACCTGGAAAATTAGTTTAGGTCTTCCCAGTAGCCAAGCTGCAGTTGAAAGCAGGTTTGATCTTTAGGTGGATGACGGCGATAACAATGCAGTGATGTTATGTAACAACATGGAAATCACTTTTCATTTTATAGTATTACCAACCCTCAAAAGTAAGTGTTTCTTGATGACTACATTATTATGGAAAATACAAAGCGATCCCTGTGTTTCTTGCACTAAAACATGAAGTATTTGTCGAACGCCATAGTAAAACCACAAGATTCTAATGAGAATTTATAAAGTCCTGTTTTATCATAAGGTGAAATCTTTGGAAAATCTTTGTGCGTGTTTTGCAAGAACGGAGCTATGATCTCTTGTCCTTGAGCGGATGGCCGTCTAAGTTGTGCCTTGTTCCTAGACTCTAAACATGGGAACTGCAATTTCTCCTTTAAACGTCACATTCAAAAATCTGTTAGTAAATAAAACAGAACTACAAACACTTACTCTCACTCTTGAGACAATGCTAATTACAAAATTAGTGAATATATAAATACTTGTAAATACATATTCTACTATTCGTTCACTCTTTTTCGAGTCTGTTGCTTTGGCACTGTCTACGAGTTCCCATAAAGTTTTTCTACAAACTGGAGCGAGAAGCTATCCAGTATATCAAACAGTGGTCAAAATAGAGGAGAACTATAACGTGTCATTGGTTCATCACTCTGTATAACGCGGTGTCATTCTGGCTTTTGTCACTTCATAAATCCGTCGGTCTTCTAACTTTGCTATTTAATTCGATCGATCGCTCTTATTTGGATAATAGGGAAATCACACTCCTAGGTCTGAAGTCATCTGTTAAACCACTTGCTGGGCTCTTAAGATTGACAAATTCAGGGGTGTTCTGAGAAGCACTAAACGCAAGAAAACGTTTCACATTTGACATTACTTAAAGAGTGTCTCATAAACGCACGGTATGTCACTGGCAGAAGAGCCATTTGTGCCCGGCTGAGTTCGTCCAATTCCCCGCCGAGCCATCAAGGGGACAAAATAAAGCAAATGAAGTATATGGGCGCAGTACTGGTACTTGAGACTCGTTAGAATGACGTTTTTGAAAATCCTTGAATACGTTAAAGTTCCATGCTCATTGTAGCGCTTGGACAAACGTTTTGGGGAAACGTGTCAGTGATTTCGAAAGACGCAGGCTACTCCCAGGAGTAAAACGACGAAAGACGTTTCTTTAGATAAATTTTAATATACTACTTACGTATTGCATATAGATTTTTAGTAAATGCATCCCGTAGATCCACTACCAGCGCGCAAGCTTAACCCATTTTGATGTGTTTTGAAAGCCCCTTGATTAAGAGAGCACCTATTCGTGCATTGAGGATGTCACAGAAAGATATGAGCTTCAAGGCGTTACGAGTAAAATGTAAACTAAAGAAGTCAGCTGCCTGTGGTGTGTATGGTGTATTGCCGCAAGCAATAGATAAGTTACTACGTGAAGTAAACTTCTAGATGGTATTTTTGGGATAAAACCCAGTTAGGAGGTTCGTTCATGTTTTATTTAATCTTTGTGCACATGGCAGCCGTTTCTCAAATACTGAATATAACACGCCGAGAAAATCGGGATTGTAGATACTTACTTGGCAGGTGCTGCAAAAACATTATCTTTTATCGTAATTGTGGGTATAATGCAAACCCAAGACTACCTCTCCATAAGATTAAACATGGAAAAAATTATTTCGGTCTTCTAACTTTGCTATTTAATTCGATCGATCGCTCTTATTTGGATAATAGGGAAATCACACTCCTAGGTCTGAAGTCATCTGTTAAACCACTTGCTGGGCTCTTAAGATTGACAAATTCAGGGGTGTTCTGAGAAGCACTAAACGCAAGAAAACGTTTCACATTTGACATTACTTAAAGAGTGTCTCATAAACGCACGGTATGTCACTGGCAGAAGAGCCATTTGTGCCCGGCTGAGTTCGTCCAATTCCCCGCCGAGCCATCAAGGGGACAAAATAAAGCAAATGTAGTATATGGGCGCAGTACTGGTACTTGAGACTCGTTAGAATGACGTTTTTGAAAATCCTTGAATACGTTAAAGTTCCATGCTCATTGTAGCGCTTGGACAAACGTTTTGGGGAAACGTGTCAGTGATTTCGAAAGACGCAGGCTACTCCCAGGAGTAAAACGACGAAAGACGTTTCTTTAGATAAATTTTAATATACTACTTACGTATTGCATATAGATTTTTAGTAAATGCATCCCGTAGATCCACTACCAGCGCGCAAGCTTAACCCATTTTGATGTGTTTTGAAAGCCCCTTGATTAAGAGAGCACCTATTCGTGCATTGAGGATGTCACAGAAAGATATGAGCTTCAAGGCGTTACGAGTAAAATGTAAACTAAAGAAGTCAGCTGCCTGTGGTGTGTATGGTGTATTGCCGCAAGCAATAGATAAGTTACTACGTGAAGTAAACTTCTAGATGGTATTTTTGGGATAAAACCCAGTTAGGAGGTTCGTTCATGTTTTATTTAATCTTTGTGCACATGGTAGTCGTTTCTCAAATACTGAATATAACACGCCGAGAAAATCGGGATTGTAGATTCTTACTTGGCAGGTGCTGCAAAAACATTATCTTTTATCGTAATTGTGGGTATAATGCAAACCCAAGACTACCTCTCCATAAGATTAAACATGGAAAAAATTATTATTATTTTTTTTCTCGCTCATTTGAACCATATTCTAATATAAATAACTCTTATTTAAACTTCCCATTCTAATATTCCATTCGATCATTTGTGGGCATTATGCAACTGAATGGAAACATTTGGACATTTTCTATGTTAAATTCAAAAGCTAAATTGGTAAACAGTAAGTAAATCCTGAATTCACCCATCATATTCAATCAATTTTTTCTGTTACTACACCTTAAAGTACAGTCGGAATCATGCTAGATTTTGTTATCCGATTTATACCCTGGGGTTATATTCCCATCGAATTTATTAGTGCACAGGAGATGATAGCCATAATACAAATCAGAAGGTGAATGTGCACTAATAAAAGCTTTTAGTATTTCTGCGACACGTATAAAAATAAATACAATGTGAAATGGGAGCAAGTCAAAAAGGGAACTTATCGGATGCGAGAGTCCCTTGGTGGAAGTCCGGACGGCGGGAACGTGTTTTTCTCCGCAGTTAGACTGCTACACGTACTCCATGGTTGTCCGTGGACTTGTGGAGAGGTTGACGTCCTGCTCCCTGCGCGCGCGCGAGTCTGTGTCTTGACTGGGTTCGGTTTGTGTTTATGTAGGTCCCAGTGCGACAACGTGGGCGCGTCGGCACATGATCGGTCGCTACGCTGACTAGGCGGTGCAGACAATCGATGTCCGATGAGTCAGCTTAATGCGACGTGTTTGTGCATATGAGAAAAAAAACAAGCCTCGCGATCCAGTGAGCGGCTGAGTTGAACAGTCAAATATGTGGGTGACTGGGTCGCTACAGCTACTCCCCCTCCAGCGAAAGAGGAAAATAGATGCGGAAGACATCCAACAGCATCGAGTGAGCATGGTCGAATCGGTAGTCCGAAGTGGGAAAGGTACCGATGTGAGTGTAAGTATGGCGAAGTATCTTTGAACGTTGACATTATAGACAAAGCCTTGTCCATGAACGTATGTCTTTGTTCATATTCGCCATAAGAAACGTCGAATAAAGAGTTTCAGAGATGAGAGTCCGTCGGGGGTTGAAATGTAATGTAGAACATGAAAAAAACTTGCCAGCGCATTGCTGATGGAGCGAGTGGATGCATGAAGTAGTTCCAGAATGATGGAAGATGGACAGACGCGGCATCGATATTTGGCTGAGTTAATAGGGGGGTTGGTGACTGAGCCGTAGGAGTGTCAGACATGAGTAGAAATATGAATATATGGGAGTCCAAATGAATAATTGTCAGGATTTACCTGAGTTCAGTCACGTCAGGCTCACCAGTTATTAGTGCACAGGTGACGATAGCCATAATACAAATCAGAAGGTGAATGTGCACTAATAAAAGCTTTTAGTATTTCTGCGACACGTATAAAAATAAATACAATGTGAAATGGGAGCAAGTCAAAAAGGGAACTTATCGGATGCGAGAGTCCCTTGGTGGAAGTCCGGACGGCGGGAACGTGTTTTTCTCCGCAGTTAGACTGCTACACGTACTCCATGGTTGTCCGTGGACTTGTGGAGAGGTTGACGTCCTGCTCCCTGCGCGCGCGCGAGTCTGTGTCTTGACTGGGTTCGGTTTGCGTTTATGTAGGTCCCAGTGCGTAAACGTGGGCGCGTCGGCACATGATTGGTCGCTACGCTGACTAGGCGGTGCAGACAATCGATGTCCGATGAGTCAGCTTAATGCGACGTGTTTGTGCGTATGAGAAAAAAACAGGCCTCGCGATCCAGTGAGCGACTGTGAGTTGAACAGTCAAGTATGTGGGTGACTGGGTCTCTACAAATTAATGACCTGCTAACTGGGTTTGCACGTTAGTTGACAAACCATTACGTTTTTTTGCGAGATGAATAAACAGATCGATCATGACAATCGTTAGGTTGTCAGCATATTTTGTTTCTCTCTATACTCTAGTTTTACTTAATTCACAGACGCCTGTGCATCAAGCTGCAATCAAATGAGTTATGTGTTCCGTCGGGAAATTTAGTGTTGTTCAATTTACCTATCTGGGTTACAGATAAAGGTAAGTGCAATGGAAATATAGTGAGTTTCGAATTTTTGTTAATGTTAATTTCACCCAATTACGTGATTTACGATGGACGTTCGTGTGTTTGCATCTTAGCTGACTGTGAGTTATCCCAATTTGCTTCTAATAATTTTGCTATGAGATAACTTATTTCAATTCACGTTCTTTTGCTATCCAAGCACTTGATTCTTGCGACAAAAGGGCGAGTAAACAAACTAGGAGTGCAAAGTACTAAAAATTTACCCATCGTCTCGCTCCAGCTCTGAGTGACTAACAATCTAAACCTATGGGTATGTGATCATTAGTTGATCTACTTATTGGTACAAAAGCATCATGAATAGGTTGACTCCAGGGCACATAGGTTATAGACGCAGAGATGTTGCTTGTCATCAGTAAGCATGTACATGAGGGCAACAGGCACGAGCCAAACCTCGTATTCATCAATTAGGTGTTCGTGTGATCTGAGAATTCATTGAGTTTCATCGCGATAGAGACCTGCTTTCATTATAATACCGAGAAGAAATCTGAGTGACTATCCGCCAATGAGCCGTTCAGATGGTGATGATTGAACCACATGGCCAATGGTTTCGTTCGTAGGAGTACAAAAGTGTCGGGCATATGCAGCTGGAAACTGAAAGAAACGACATTTATTTTGCAGAGTAAACTACTCACAAGGTTGCTGAAAACTCTTCGACATTCCACGAATGGTTTTGTCCTTCTTGAGGCTCATCAGGTACGCGCAGTCCCCGAGTTTCTGTCAACCTTATGGTTTACCTATTTTAGTTCAGAGATGGTGTGCATTATGCATCCAGAGATAGTATGTGTTGAAAACGTGACCAAGGCGTAAGCGCTTTTGTACTGTTTAGTTTGTTTGTGTGAAAATACCAAGAAAAGTGAATTCCATCAAAAAAGGTAAAGTAATCCGGAGAACTGACACCACATTACACAAATGGGCACTGTTCAGAAGCTTCTGTTAAGCACACGGTTCACGCGATTTTCAACTTTATTTTTGGCTTCGAGATATTTAAGTGAACTCGTGAGCTGGTCAGATAAGTTTTATGTACATACATAGTACATACATTGAAGTCATACGGTTAATCACTATAACCAAGTAATAAAAGTCACTAAACCACTTCAAAGATAGGGTTATCTGGGTAGCGCTGGCTCGATGGGTAAAAACAAGTTATCGACTGCTTTAGTTGAAGATTCTGACCTGTGGCATTCCACTTGGTGGTAACCAAAGCCCTCGTTTACGGATAACATTTAAGTAGTCAGTATGCTAAATAGGTCCATACAACAAACACTCCTTTACATGACAATTTGGTTTCAACAGAGGACAGACGAATCCCAGCTGAATCTATCGTTATTCTTCAAGTGAATGTAAGAGTAGCCTCCTGTTTCAGTTGGTCCATTATTCTAGATATGGTGGCATATCTTCGTGGAGGAAACAAATCATAGAGTTGCGAAAATTCTTCAAAGGAGCTCCGAGAAGACCGTGGCTGTCAAATACTTTTAAGCAAACGTAGGAGTGGTTTACTTAGTGATAGTATCCTGCTACGTCTAGGACATTGTTGCTACTAAAACATGAGGTGGTTTTTTGCAAAAAGTTCAGTAGAATACTAACGTAAAAGAGAGATTAGGTTAGGATTCCGTGACTTTCGCGTGAAAATCATATCGTTTTGTAAATAAGTGTATTGGTGGAATTTCGTTTAATGTGGATTGAAGTAGGACATGACGTTGATGATATCTCATGGACTGCGCCTGAATGATGATCTTAAGAGAGTAGGAGCAGGTTGAGAGCTGTCGAATAGTGAGTACTTTCCTTCACTTAGTTCTGCCTAATCCGGGAGCGATTAACAACTGTACTTTTGAAAAGCAGGTGAGTAGAGAAACATAATTAGAGCAAAAAAATGGATTCCGGGAAACCGTTGTGTGAAATATGCTAGAAACAACAAATTTCAGTCAAGAATGTCCTTTATTACCAAATGTGAAACTTACCATTTGGAGCAAGGAAGAGCAAACTCTGACAGGTTGGTTCGATCTGGCGGGCCACATGTATCGTGAGAAGCCACCGAAATAGTTTGTGAAGTTTTGTACGGAGAAAATTTCTGAACATTTGTTGAAGTTGAAACCACTGTAAAGCGATACCTATTGCGCTCCGAGAAATCGGATCGGCGATTTCATTAGTCGTACGAAAATCTGGTGGTCTACTTGAAAGAAAGGTCAACGAACACAAACAACATACGTAGTGACCAACTGTTAAACAAAATGCAGCCAAATATGTTGACAAGTACCAGATCATTGGTCCTCATTCGTTTCAGAAAACCAAAGTCTGTTTCTGTTCGGACAGGGTCACGAATTCTTATTCCTGATATGTAGCGAAAGCCAATGTCCTCGTACGAACGTTCCACTGTATCCTTTCCAATGGCGAACGTAGCACGAACCGATCCACAATATATGAACGCTCACCTATCCGAAGGGTTATCGTGTTACCACAAAGCTCATTCATTTTTAACTAACAACGTTTATATGACACTGCTTATCCGAACGTATGTGCAAACAGATTGAATTGGAACCTTTCTGTATAGCCAGATCTATCCTACATAACTGTACGAGAAAGTTTGTATATATCTCCCAATTAAAATAGAAACCATTTTTTCGCTATTGAACATGTAACATTCTTGATTTTCGCGGACGTGCAAAAACTGTGCTGTTTGTCCTTGTTTTGTTTCTGCATCTTATTGATCTGTAGGCAAATTTTCGTTAAAACTTTGTCATTTTTAAGAACAAGATCGACAAAGCGATCAGGGAAACGCAATCCGATTCATATGGTCTAGAAATTCCATCTGTGCTTTCAAGTGTGTTAAAGTGGTGTATGCTTGCCCGGCGTAATATGAATTAGAAGCTTTGCGACCTAGTTACCTCAAATAACTGCCATCTTCCATTTTCAGTGGGATGTAAGTCACGGACAAAGTGTTGATGACAGTTTTAATGCATTATGCCTGGTGTTTTGATAAGCAGTTTACAGCAGTACTCGCCTATCTGAAAACTGAAGGCATTATGCCTACCGTATTCTGTACTTACAGGCCTCAGTAAGTCGTGCACTTTTGCAAGCACTTTTAGAAAACATTTGAACGATCTTTTGTGTCATGAGTAATGTCCACGTTGACCTTGTATGTGAGTGGATAAGGTGAAGTAAATCAATCGCTGATCCAACAGAATATATTCAACTTGATGTATGCAAACTGCCAGTTCCCCCTTTTAGTAACTATAACTATGAGAAAGATGAGGGAAGTTTGATGTAAGTTTGGCGAGTCACCCTATGCAGTTGTTCTGGTTCCTCATATGAACGATTAGCTGAAGAATCCGAACGTTTTTTGGCGCGAGTATGTAAGTCATCGAAATGCCCAGTTAATGACTAATGATTGCCAAATATCTCATACGCGGGACAGTGCATGTCGACGAAAGTCCCCATCAAGTGAACTATTTGTCACACATCCACGGTTAACCAACACACTGATAAGCTGTAACGATGTTATGGCCATATCCGACGAGTCTAGAGCTTTCATCAGAGGAACGAAGGGATCTCCCGGTGCAGTAGCCAGTTCCGAACTGTAGGTTAAGCCAACCATAACATTTTGGTAGCATTTAGTGTCACATGAAGCCATACAAGACAGTAACTCGATTGCGCAATCCATTAATGTGGGCTGATCTGGATCCAGACACCGAGCGATGAAGGTCGACGCGGTCTAATGATCTACAAATGATCTACAGACAATCCGTAAGCACAGTTACGAAGCGCGCCGATACAGCGCAAACAAGAGAGACTGCAGTTTGGATAGTAGCCAGTTAAGGGAAGCGCCAAAATTCTAAGAAGCAAACTCTAGCCGTCATTTTGCTGGTTATCAAAGTTCCGAATCCAGCTAACACCACTAGTTCGAAGCCGAACATGCAACTCATCGAACAAGTGCAATAGCAATTAGTTTGAATGATTGTGTGGGTTGCGAAGAACTGATACAAAGGCTTCAGGGTCAATATTCTTCAACGCTTGTAGATTGGCTTGGTGACATGAGCATTTCAAGTTTGGCAGCTAGTGGCCTGTTCCGCCACGATTTCGTCTGCTCCTGGGTCAGATTCATGTCCTCAAGCATCAAACTCCTCTTCAGACAACTTCGCAAGGTCGTCGGCAGGTGGCGGAATTGGAGAATCCGGAACATTTCTGGTAGCTCGCCTTTCCTTCGGCGGTGGCTTCGCCGCATTTTCAGTTCCGAATAACTTGAATTTTGATTTCTTCATTTCGGGTCCATTTTCCGACCGTCCAAGCTTTGCAGTGGTTCCACCAGCTTCGACATGCGCCAGCGCATCCCAAAGGCCGGCCAGTTGCCCTAACTAATTTTGGGTTGCATCTAGGGAAGCTTCAAAAGGCTAATTAGTTCCAGTCATTTTGCGTTATGGTTTGGATGGCGCTGACCACACATCATTGGGATGTAGCACATTGAAACTTATTTGGTTAAGGCGAGAGTAAAAGGGATGTCATAATATCCGATTACTTCTTTGAGTAGAATGTTATCTGTATTCTGTACTCTACAAGCACATCTTGCTTTCGTGGAACCCAGATGGTATCTGGTCTATGTAACGGAAAATGTCGCCGTGCTGCTATTCATGATGTCATAGGAATCTACGCCACAGCTATATAATACCTACTCGAAACACCATCGGTCCGAAAATGTTCACTTCTCCCCACGGAGAAGTAAACACTCCGGATTATCTTACGGCTGGAACACATGAAGGCTTAAATATGAAGTCAGTACATACCGTTCCGCAAGAAAATGGGTGATAATAAGAAGCTGTAGCATTTGTACTGTGCGAGGTGATAGCCGTTTTTAGCGGGGACTGTAAACCGGGGACATCTGGATCACAGTACAATTACACACGCGCGATCTCAACTGAACAATTCAGATTGAGGTGGATTTGTGTTCGAAAGGGGATGCATGCTGGTAGTTCAGTACATTTGTAGAACGGAAAACGTTTCTACTGTCACAGTAGACTTTTTTTTGTTTGACTATGCGAAGGGACACCTATACGATGATCCCATATATCTAGAAATGTGACTGAATTCTTCTTAGTTTGTGACACATTACTGTCAACTGTGAAAATGGCTAACTCAACCGAGTTATTTCACTGGGGCATAAATAGCTAAAGTTGTGATGCAACTGGCCAGAAGGGAGTTGTATGACTTGAAAAATTTGTCAATATCACTACTTTAACTTTTTCAGAAGTTTGTAAGTTCAATATATTATTGTCGTATCAAGCATATTCTTATCTTCATGCAAACTTAAATTATATCCTTTTTTAGTTGATACTTTACAGTAAAGGACTCTTGAGTAATTTTTCACCGTCCTGAGCTCGGTAGACTTTCAACAGCAACCAACTGTTGAAATTTGAAGATTTTCCTCCCACATCTCAATAACAAACATCGAAAGATTACTCCCAAATTTTCTTTCGAACCTTGTAGACTATTCATATGTCACAGTCATTCACTAAATTCACTTCTGCTAGTGCATGAAACCTCTTTCATAGTGATCTGATTAACAAAAAAATCATTTTCAAGGGGTCTTTAAACGCCTGATTAATATCCTTGCACCCATTCTTCAGCTATGAAGTTTTTCTAATAGACAGAAATGGTCCGGAGCGAAGTTTAAAATGCGTACTTGCGGGAGACAAATATTTTTTCACTGGATCAAAGTGACTGATTTTGCTCACGTGATGATCTTGGTGACACACCCAGGACTTGCAAAGGAATTCATACATTAACTGAAAAGACACCAGCCCCAGATGTGGATTGCGCCAGGACAGCACTGGTGAAAAATTTAAAACTAAATCACTGTGTTTATACCTCTCCGTTTACAAAAAATTATTATTCTCTATAACCCACCATCTCGACACCTGCACCGAGTAATGAATCACAATTTCTATTTATACCATTTGAGTGGGCCGAACTGACACGTTATTGGATTAACCGATACAAGATACCGCTAACTAAAACATCTTAGCGAATATTGGTGTAATTGTGGTTTCACGACCACAATGCAACGACAGGCTTTTTACAAACACAATTTGCTAAAAATATCAACAGCAAAGGTTAACCCGGCTTGCTATACCGAGAATATCCTACCAAAACAGTCACACTTAACACATCTGAATATTCACACCGATTGCGCTCAAGAAACAAATGAACGTCCAAACACTGGGACAAAATGCAAGAAAACTAGGCTTATCCTCCAGCTGGCAAATGTAACTTCACTCTTCTGTAAGACTATGAGTGATTGTTTACCCCATACATCAGAAAAAGCGGACAGTACACTATAGTTTTGAGAATATTGCTTGGTCCAGTGTTGTAGTGCAGGAGCAATAGACGTGGTCTCCAAATATTTATCTAGTCCTTGTGAATAATCTCCGGTTCTTGAAAAGCATTCGCAGTGGAAGAAATTTGTAGGATCGGGAGGTTATATCAAATCATCCACCCTTACCTTTCATAGGAACTCCGTATTTTGCTTACAAAACAGCCCGTCATTACTGGAATTGATTGCTGATACATATAGGTGTCGAAATTGACGCCGAAGAACCATACACGCGTCAAAAGTGCTCTCCTCCAGAGCGTGGTATGCACTGGAATTGTAAACATATTCCCATAGCAAATACGACGATATTAAAGTTCCTCTTCAACATTCTTTTTAAATACAGGTTATCCAGGTTTGTTTCCTTTATACTGTCCTTTTGAAAACGAATTTGCATGCGTACATTGCACCATAACCAGATAGTAGTAAACATATTGATTATACGTAAATATTAAGAAGTTATTATGAACTCCCCTTCTGGAATTTCATTTTACGTCAATTCAGCAGTGAACTTGAACTGTAAATCTGAAGCATTTGAGCTATGTTCACTCGCAATCCACTCCACTAAATGGGAATTCTTCTAAGGTCTTTCGATCTTCTTGATTTCCATAAAAATATTGAATAGTCTGACTTAAGACGGTGTTCCCCTAAATTGAGTGGTTTAAAGACCTAGTTAATGCTCAAAATATTCATTGTAACATTCACTGAAGTCAGTCTTTCGCGTGCCCTCAAACTATTCGGAATTGGACATATTTGTATCTATGACGTCGATCGGGCTTAGTGACCGAAACCGGAATAGGAAACCTGTGCATGATCGATTGCTTCATTTCCCACTCATAATTAGGGCCCAATTTTTTAGAATCTGGTTGCCAAACCTAACAGACAAAGAATATATGATGATTTTAAAATTGTCCGCATCTGCCGTTGACAGAAATTATTGTCGATAAGTGGCCAATATATGCAGGATTTCCTACAAATGAGGTCATAATGGACACTGTTTTCAACTTTTCACCGCAGAACTAACAGCAGGAGCAGGAGCAGCAGGAGCAGCGGGAGCAGCAGGAGAAGCAGGAGGAGGAGGTATGTAACAATATGTTCGTAAAACGCTGTGAAAACTTTCCTTATCAAACGCCTTTCATTTAAAAAAAGGGATGACAGAATCAGTCTGATGAAGGTAACGCTTTTTTCTATTTGTCAGTTTACGTTGGTTTTGGTTTGTCACACGCAGTCACAGAGAGTGAAGGAAGGCCGAATTGGTCAGGCATAAAAATTGCTTCTTTAATTGGACGGCGCATGTTTGTATCGACACCTCGAGACCACCAATTCAGCTTAACGTAATATGAGAGAAACAAGTTATCCAAACTGTAGTGAGTCAGGCATTTTACCATTTCCAACAGTAGAACAGGAACCACTTCGTCCTTTACTATGTCGTCAAGGTAAATTAACATCCAGACGTCATTATCAAGCGCTGATCTGGTCACCGACTTCAAGTGAACTAACAGTTTGAAACCCAAAACTTGACTGTGCTCACTTCAAAGTCAGCATGATAAACATGTCTTCCGTTCAACATTTCATCCTCCATCACACAAAACCGATGAATTTTGATACGGCATTGAAGTCGAAGAATCGGATCTAAGTGATCCATTGAACTTGCATACCGATGAGCATCTGGAAATCAGCTACATGTGCCGACGCGTGCTTTTATTCGATAGAGGCTTTGAGTGGAAGCACCATTACCACCTTGTAAATTCAATGGTCCATTCAGAACAAAATCTTTGGAGATGCTTAATGGTTTCATTAGTTTTAGGTAACTTCACCTAGTACGCGGCGAATAGTGACTACATTCCGTGCTCAAGACACTTGGCTGAAGGAAGCTTAGTTATCCGCGTTAAGCTCAGCCACCGTAAATTTTACGGAATATGAATGGACCGTTCAAATGTTCAGTACGTGTTCATATCCGTAGGAGGGAGTTCACAAGCCATATAATGATCTAAAGCTCGTTTTATTAGAGTGATCTAAAAGGAATGAAGCAAATCAGAATGACTGAAAATGTCTTTACATGATACAAGCGAAGATAATTCTTCGAAAATCAACTTAGCGAAATAGTTTGAGTATATGCGTAAGTACGTAGTTGGCGAAGAACTACCTGGATGAATCGTTTACCCGCAACACCCTTTCGGTCCTCAGCTGAAATGCCATCCGAGAGGTGAAATACTTTCGGGTTACCCAAGCAGTCGAGACGCTGAGATTGGGTTGGGAACATGGTCCTTCCAGTCAGTAAGTTCATACATCAGCCGCAGACCTATTTCAAGCTCACACATGAGTTTCAACATAGCAAGATACTTCTGCAGAGACTACCAACGGAGACGATACATCTGACAAGCCAGAGGGTAGGGACGCTGTTGGCACTTGTAAAACCAAGGCTCTTTTCTGAGTTAAATGACCAAATTCACGAAAAGTTAATACCTTCTCTAAATTGGAGACAATCATGGCGTAAACTGGTATACAGTTTCCCTTAATTTTTTGCACTGACAAGTTAAAGACTAAATAAATGACTGTTACAAAATCAATTTGAGACAATGAATAACTTGTCATTAAAAAGCCGTTGGGTTTTATACAGAGGTAAATAAAAGGGGGTCTACGTGTCGGGAATAGTGTAAAGTACATGTTTAGACTTCCCCATGTCTCTTCAAACGCATCAGCAATCCTGAAGTTTCCCGTTTACTCCCATTAATCTGGGATTAAACAGTCAATGCAGACGTAAAAAGCTACACACCAACATGCTAAAAAATAGGGAGTGTTCACCGGTGGGACCTTTATTATACATTGGGTATTACTTTAGACTAGCCACCTCTTCTGAGCATAAGCGTTCATTGTCGTTGACCCTGTACAAGACGCCATTTTTGTGGTTGAACGGTGCATGGTATACAGTTCCCTTAATTTTTTGCACTGACAAGTTAAAGACTAAATAAATGACTGTTACAAAATCAATTTGAGACAATGAATAACTTGTCATTAAAAAGCCGTTGGGTTTTATACAGAGGTAAATAAAAGGGGGTCTACGTGTCGGGAATAGTGTAAAGTACATGTTTAGACTTCCCCATGTCTCTTCAAACGCATCAGCAATCCTGAAGTTTCCCGTTTACTCCCATTAATCTGGGATTAAACAGTCAATGCAGACGTAAAAAGCTACACACCAACATGCTAAAAAATAGGGAGTGTTCACCGGTGGGACCTTTATTATACATTGGGTATTACTTTAGACTAGCCACCTCTTCTGAGCATAAGCGTTCATTGTCGTTGACCCTGTACAAGACGCCATTTTTGTGGTTGAACGGTGCATGCTGGTTTATTTGGACTGATACAAACTGGACCATGAACGCTCTTACCATTATGAACTGTTGTACTTTTATNGGTGCATGCTGGTTTATTTGGACTGATACAAACTGGACCATGAACGCTCTTCCCATTATGCACTGTTGTACTTTTATACGACTATAGATATCAACATAATGAATTGTGATGAAAATGTTCTCGTTCAAAGGCTATTTTTTTTCATTGAAACGAAATTCAATTGCATCCCGTCAGACTGAACTGAAGCATCAATAGCTTCCATCTCATTCCGCCAGGCTCCAAAATTTCACTGGGGAAAATCGTTCAAAGTTATGGTTGGATGCAAACCATTCCAAAAGCATGTGATCCAACATGAAGTTGACAAGAAATACAAGTTTGTCTTGAATTTCTTAGGATAAAGATGCCAAACATGTGCCATAGAAAAACTGCTGAGAATTGAGACAAACCTTAGTATACTGGAGCAAAAAAGCACTTTCAATCAGAACATTTTGACTTTCAAAACCAGCTCTGATATGCTAGATAAGTCTGAGTATTCCGTGTGAAGGCGAAATTCCATATTTACGCCTTACAGTGCTTAATGTTCAGATGACAAATGGTTTGCGGCTTCACTCTTCATACATTACACATGTACACATGTACATTACACATGTACGATATGTATCGAACCAGTAATCCTAGTCAATGATTTTTACTGACAGCCTGATGACAGTGAAATCAAGTAGCATTGGAAGGATTCGTTTTCTAGCTAAACAATTTAACCAACTTGGCATCTTAGCGCTGCAAACTCGTATAATCAATTGAACAGACGAATTAAAGGTAAATTCTTACCTAAAAATGTAGAGGAAAGGTGTTAGACTGAAGTAAAATTAGGAGTCCCGCAATTCGTGCGCACGATACTTTCAAGTGATATATGATGGAACGAATAGAAAATAACCGCACATATTTCTGCCTTTCTGTATGTATATATATATATAGGAATCTGCCTTTCGTATGTATATATATATATAGGAAGATAATTCACTCCCTCTTATATGGACGTCTTTGTGATTCTACCCTCAGAAAAATGAAAGAGTAAGCATTTTGGATGTCATATGTACATGTGTCACAACTGTCTCATCATATCCTACCATCAAACCTAGCATAGAAATATTTTGTCTCAACAAAATTCCTTGATCAGGGACCGCGCCGTCCTGGTACCTGGAACGAAACTAGGCAATGCAGTAGATATGAATCCGGAATGCATCTTTCGCGAGATCCGATCACATGATACAAAAATAATTCAGAACGTTGTGGTCATAAAGAAGAAGAAAAAAATGGTTGGGTGCACAATCACACGAGTCACTCAGAGACAGAAGGCATCACTATTCGGTGAGACTTAAACACATTTTAAAGTTTAGTGATGTACGCCCTAGAGAACAGTATTTTACCATCAGCACTTGACGATTGACGGAACAGGGGTGGTAGCCATCGAGATTTCATGCCTCCTTTCCACCTGAGTCCATGTGATCAAATATGGGATGAATTTCCTCCTAGAACAACCGTTCAGACCAGATCAGTTTCACCACACTCGCACTTCAACTGTACTGTTACACTAACGAAATTTAGCACTCAAAAAGTGTAGATATTCATCATCAACGTCAATGAAAACACAACACAGGGATCGATACTGATGCTGAGCTGCCGTAAAACCGTGATTTATCGAATATGAAAAGAATTAAAGTGAATGGCGAAAGACTTGGCGCTAGCCTAACACAATCATTTCGAGGCGCTTACACTCCCAGACAGGTATAAAATAGGAACAAGAATTCACTGATATCGATTAGCAGTCATATCTTGGAGCGTCTTCAACTAGCCACAATTGGCATGCGTGGATCAAGTCCTAGAAGGCCAGTCGCAAGAACTAAACCCACATTTTTCGCAGTTTTTGTCACATCACACTGCCAAGTCAAAGGTTGGCTATCTGTGCTTCCGTCACTCCGATATGGGTACAAGAAACTGCACTCTCATCAGCAACCGGCATTTCAGCATGTGCAAAACCTTGTGCATCCAGCACAAGTCCTGGCGCTTGATACATTCTTCCATGGACGTCCTCATTGCACAACCGAACATTCGCTTTCTAGTTGCCTCCTTACGGATCCCCCCACACAAACCCACATGAGCTATGGTTCTGAGACAACTAGTGTCAGTCGCCTGAATAAGTCCCAGTTCCGCTGCTCGAATAGGCCAAGTCTCACAGCTATACAACGAAACATCCTATACCGTAGCTTGATATACACGTCCCTTGAAATTCAGGTATACACCAATTTGTCCCAATTTAGCGAACACAACTCGAGCTCTGGAAGCCGGTGCCTCGAGTGTCTCTCCCTGGATCGTGTGTGGGGTGTTCAGTGACTGATTGAGCAGAAGTAGGACCTTACACTCTGTTGGAGCGAAGCTCATGTCAGAAGTTGAGTTAATGCTCTATGGGGCACTCATATGGACTCAATAGCTTTTACCGGTGAATGCAACAAGCTAGTCAGTACAGAAATTTTATGTTCTATTTCAATGCACCAAACAGTTTCCTCATATATGTGTTTTAATTTTTATGTTCATTGGAAAATGAGGTTTCTGAATCTTGGTTTATACGTCACATTGGAGTAATGAGTTCACAAAATTCTATTGTGGTACACGTTTACATTTCTCTGAGGTGATTCCCACCTTTCATTTGAATTTCGCCGATTCAAGTCTCCTCTTGTAAACTACACCAACCAAACTGTCCCATCTTAAAATAGGGCGTGTTCACTTCATAAAAGTGTTCAAATGGGGATTCTATACTTGAAGTTCACACAACAAGCATGATATTTATTAGGTACCTAACGGCCAATTAGTTGGAACAAAATAACTGCTTAAACAATTCGTTTCACCCCACCTCCAATCGCAAAAAACTCGATCGTCTTGGAAATCGACTTGTGCGTTTGATGTATTACCATTTTACTATGGGCATTCCGGCACTCGTGTTTTACTATAGGAATCTTGACACATCAGGCTATATACTGATGACGTTTTCTGAAAGCCCTCTCATCAAAAGGTCGGAGGAAGTGGCCTTTAATGCGTACGTATTATCCCTGTGGTCTACTTATGGTCTACTAGAGGAAAACTCATACCGTCAACACTTCGCCAAATCCAAAAAAAACTGCTTTGGTTTGACTATTCAAGTGACCAACGAGAAACTCAGTTGCATGAAACTAAAGTGATATGACTATTCGAAAATACTTGTATCATACATTGGTTAGTCGCATATCTACTGGATCAACTCAATTCACATAAAATTGAAAGAAAATTCAGTCACCATAAGATTATGTTGCAGACTTGTTAGGTAAGCTGCTTCCTCTAAAGGTTAATCTTTTAGACGTTTATGGCACCCATCATAATCCAATTTTAGAAACGACACGCTGACTGCGATTGTCGAATCCCCGTACAGTGATAGGGTATTCACATTTTAGTTATCCATCTCAGAAGAAGTAATCCGCGTACATTTGAACCGCCCTTTTTTCATCCGAAACGGACAGAGTAACAAGCAAGATGTTCAGTTTCATACGGAAAAACTCTTCCAGAATGCATCGGGAACACCTTGCAAATAAGGGTTTTATCCATGATTTATCCTTATTTATACGCTCGCCAACTGTACATCTACATTTCAGGTGTGCACATTGCGAATTGTTTGTTTTGGAGTTTAAAATTTGCGTTGAATATATAAAACAATTGCTCTATTGTATTTCGTTCTAAATCTGAATGTGCTGTTAAATCAGAGCATCCGATTTCGTCCCAGTGGTGTAATTACGCACCAAACATTTTCTCGAAATACTACCTAACAAGCAATTCATCCAACCGAGGCGATGCATCTGAACCAGGGCCTAAAAGAATGTTTTGCAAGAATAGTCCATCATTTTTAGAAGATTGCAGTGGAGTTTGCATAGATGTTGAGCATTGGTTCCCAGGGGGAAGTTGTAATGGTTAGTATCCAAACCTTTTGCGTACATAAGCATCAAGCGGAGATTCATGTTCCAGCAGATCTAAATTGATGCAAAAGGAACCCCATATTGTCATCACGAGTAAATTCCCTCGGAAATTTACGAGTACCCATAGTCACTGTATGCGAAAATCCCACTAGAATCTCCCTGTCTCCCATCAGTAGAGGAGAGTAGTGGTTTCCTATGCAGTCTTATCTATTGTATGGGCTATTCGCCAATTCGCTCAAGTAGTCCGTTTGGATAACATGGATTCCGTAAACCAGTTCAACAATATGTAGCAGTTGACTGGATAAAAACACTCAAGACACGCGTGAGGTAAGGTCGCCCGCTTGGAAAATGCCACTTTGGGATAAAGTTTGAAAATGGAGAAGTAATGCGTTGAAATTTGGATGGGCATCATTGTAGTATTAAAATACGTGTTCCATGAAGATCTTGAGATGGAGTGAAACGTTAGATGTAATGGTCGCCTTAACAGAATTAATGGGTTAATGCAAATGTTGGCATATCATGATCGAATTGAAATGCATGGTATGTCGATCCATGTGGGGAGATGACCATAGGTACAACGTTCAATAGCTAAATGCGTAAACTGCACTTGTTACTATGGTCGGATAACACTCAACTGTTGGAGATCAACTACTAAAGATCAGGGATTTTCTTAATACTCTTCTAGCTACTCGACAAAACGTGGAAGGCTGTTAGAACCCCTAGTTTTGCTATTTAGGTGGCAACTAAGGCTCTGTATACACGAGCAAAAGGAAAATCGGGGAAATACAGATGAAAATATATATTGTACACATCCAAGTATCCTCCATTCACATCTTTGTGTGCCACCAATAACCACCAACAATGCACATTGGAATCAAATGTGAATAAGCAAAATCCGCAGCAATATCAATGAGATTGCGGATCTTATAAATTAACTTCTGTAGTTGACTGAAAGATTCGTCCCCTATTTCCGGAAGCAGGATCACTTACTTAAAAATTCTGAAACATTGTTGATCATTGAAGGCCATGTCAGGAAATACGTTTCACGTATTGTCCAACATACAATTTTCGTGGTCACGGAAATACATGATTCAGCGCCCATTCAAGCCCCCGATTATATCGGTGGTAAGACAAAACCACTCACACTAACCAACGTCAACTTTATGTGTCCTTGATTTCGTGTGCTCGTTGAGATCGATATTTCTGATTGTTTTTCCGTCTGCTTTAAAACTCGGCCGCGTTGATAGTCTACTCACTTAGTCTGAAGAAAATTTCGTGTCCAAATGGGAACGATGTCCAGCAACAAAATTGCATATTGTTGACCATATCTTTCGGAAGGGTCGGTTCAAAAGTTCTGTTCTGCTGATGATCTACTTCTATATCACAGAGAATTCACTTTTAAAGAACATCAAAATGTTCGTACGGGTGGGAGAATAACCACAAACAACCGCTTTAGAAAAGTTCGAAAAACGATCTTCAGTACAAAGGCATATGACCAGGATGGTCGAGTCAGAATCCTCTAGTCAGACAAGTGAACTGCTCGTTTTTTGTTGCCGAGCGTACTTTCACTAGCAAGACGCATTGTGTTCATGCGAGATGAGGGCTCGCCGGGTGAGTACGGGCAATTTGGACAATCTATTGAGTCATCGAATCAGGCAGCCTCACAAATTCGGGCTGAAGCAGTCACTGTAGCATTAAAGCTCAGAATTGTCTGACTTGATGACACTGCCTCAGTTATAAGTATTCTATGTCTCATTTAATCGTATCTAGCGTTGACTGTTTTCGTAAGCAATGACAGTGGTGCAGTATGGGTTGAGAGGTTGCATATGAAAACTGGTTTGTTACTATGGTACTGCTAACATCCCTACCTAACTAATGAGGGTTGAGCATGGCTAAGTTAGGCGCATATGTGCAGCGTAATGAGAGGTGGACGATACGGATATTGATGCGGTTGAAGCATACATCGAATAAGACGGGTCAGCAGATGTCGATCGCATGGACGGTAAAAACAGTGGGGTGAAAGCAACCAAGTATTTCGCTCTGAAACAGTTTCATTCTAAATACCCAATGAATATATTCCAAAAAATAAGCAGAAAGTGACGGCCTGGGGCCGCTGAAAGATCTCAATCAGTATTGGAGGCTCACAATCAAACCTGTGGAAACCATGAACTAGCGAACTGCAATGATCACGGACGCTGCCCATGACACTACTGAAAGGTTAACTGCCAAAATGGTATCAGATTAAGGTCTAAAAATGCCAAGCGACGCGTCCGGAGCGAGAAGGATTCGATCACAGCGAGAATATTCATACTGAAACGAAGTACCGTATACATGACAGTCTGTCATTGGGACTCACGAATTGGGTGATAAACTACAAAAAAGATTCCCTCCAGTTGATCCAACAAGATATCTGACCGATAGTTAAGTCAAGCATTTTGAGTCCCTGTCTTCGGGGATGAGATCTACTACAAGATCATTCAGTTAGAGTTTGTGAATCTTATGGCGCAAACTAGGGATTTAGAGCGCATGATGGATGTGACACTAGAACAGTTTAGATCATTTACAACGGCTTTTACTCAGTGGTTCACTTAGAAAGGAAGACAGAGATGCCTTTCGAAAATTGAACGACAGTAAATCCTTTGTAATAATCAAACCCATTAAGGTAGACCAGATTGTATATCAGAACAAACGCGACTGTGTGAGCAGGATGGGAATTATATTCAGTGAGCCATCGCCGAAGACAAGATGGACATAACTGAGGAGCAAATGAGCCATTCGATAACCATAGTAAGGCTGTGTAACGCTGCCGCCAGGTAATCTAGTGGCATGTACTAGGTAGATCTTGAAGAGCCTGCTGAGGAGGAGCCTGCTGACTTAATCAGTTATTGCATTTGCGGTGCTTGTGCCGGATGCTATATTTCGAACATGGCCCAACCCGTCCCACTTGAGCGATACAGAATGCATCATTCATAGCACTTTTCCTCGTTTATTACTGTGTCACGGGACGGGTATTTGGGCACCGAAAGAGCACCAAAAGTTTGAAATTTTATCTCCGGTACAGGCTTAATCCTCCAGTCCGACCTAAAGCTGCCACCTTGACGTGGTGGTCGGGCTTCAGTGCTGCAATGATCCCGCGGGCTACACTGGCCGGAACTTCGTTCCACAAGGTGCAACCATGCCAGAAAGGCCAAAGGGGAGCAGCCAGACCAAGAGCAGCGAGAC
>NW_008751880.1:152297-154465 GCF_000715545.1 Opisthorchis viverrini | reverse complement strand
TTACCAGCAAACTCAGCTGCGCTGGTCACTGCCGTCTTCCTGGATGGGGACCCCGAGACGGGCCACATCAATTGCTGGAGACATTATCAGACATGGCCCAGTCGCGCCCTCAGTGGCGCTCTTGCATCCAAGCTATTGCCTTCAATGCGTAACTCCTTTTCCCCCCCCCTTCCGCCTGACAACCCACTGACAGTGCTGGATTTATGCACCAATTTACCACCTCGCGCGTGCAATGCGCGGCTAGCTACCCCCCCCCTTTTCCACCCCCCTTCCGCCTGACAACCCACTGACAGTGCTGGATTTATGCACCAATTTACCAGCTCGCGCGTGCAATGCGCAGCTACCTACCCGCCCGCAATCATCGGTGAACGAAACTGTGGCAGCTACAACCAGTGTACGACCAGTACGCGGTTCTTACAGCTGACAATGATGATGATGATGACTTAATCCAGGCACAAATAACATTAAGCTGTTTGGTTAACCTAAGATTCGTAAACCCTGGCATCCAGTGCACACGATTTGGGCCATGTGTGAGTAGTTACGCTGCTGGAACCCATACGCGCGCAGCTACCCAGAATAGTCTACGTGAGAGTTTTCGTTATGTTAGACTAATCAAGGACAAAAACGTTTCATAAAATATTTATCCCATGGATCCGTGCTCTCCGTTCATCTGCATGCCTTCAGTTGAAACCATGTATTTTCATTTGGACGAAATCGGGAATTACAGCTTCGTTACCTTCCGGAAGAATTGTAGCAATGTAGCACGAATTTGGAACTCATGCTTAACTACGATTTATATCAACTGACTGGTGGACCAGCTATGGACGCACCACTCGACTCTTTACCACCAGATGTGCGTATGACGACGCTAGAACGTGGGATATGGGAAAACCCCCGGTCTTACACATACGCCTATGTGAGCTGGAACAACCCAGTATAATCTCATTCCTGAATGCCTTACTAACAGTCAACAAGAATGCCTCATGTTTGATAGATCATGTGAAGCGACCCATGATCATATGAATGGTGCCAATTATGCGTGACGTGAATGAAGCACTGACTCTTGTGATGTTCCGGCAAGAGCGAAACTCACGAATTCTCTTAACCAATGACCACGTCATACATCCAGTATATTCCGCTGGACAGCAGAAGGAAGAATACGCAAACATTCTGGGTGAGGACTGGTAACTTGCCCCGTAGGTTTACGTTGGGCAAAGGCTAGTCTGTAAAACAAGATCTCAGAGTTGTACCCTGAAGCGTAAATTGTAAGCATGAAACAAGCGATGATCAAATATTTGCGAACAGGTCACCTTTATATGGTAGAATCAAGCGGGGTGACCATTTGAAACGGTTGTGATGTGCAGTTTGATGACTTTCGGACATATACTCCACTATGAATCTAAATAATCCTTGGCTATGAGCACGTTAGCAATATGCTTTAGTTCAGAGTCCGACTCGGTTTGCTAAATTGTAAATGTGGGTTCGCTTCCTCCTCAATGGCACGAAACTGTGAACGTTTGTGTGCTGTCTCGTGGGCTTGGGATTCCTGCCAGCTGATCTCCGAATTGAAGCTGTGGGTAGTCTGACTAACTTAAAGTCCAAGAAGTTGAATGCGTTGCCACTTTCAATTCCAAGAGTAAACTCAATGGAGGGATCATCATCATCATCATCGACAGCATGACATCAGTGATCAACACCAATGCTTCACTACCGTACAACCATCACTTATTTGAAAGAGTTATGGTAAAGAAAAGAATAGAGGTGGACGGGGAAGGGACTTAGTGCTAACTTAACACAGTCATTCCGAGGTGCCTACACCTCCAGACATTCATTCAGGCAATTTGGATAGAAACTGATAACAAGAACGCCACTGACATCGGTTGGCAGCCATATCTTGTAATGTCTCCAAGCAGGCACAGTGAGGATCACGCGGTCCTCATCCTGGAAGGCGAGTAGCACCGACAGCACCCAAGTGTTTCGTGATCTCCTTCATACTCCTCCGCCAAGTCAAGGGTTTGCCACCTCTCTGTTTACGCCACTCTGAATTGGGCATGGAAAACAGCACTCTCATCGGCAAACAATGGTTCGGCATACGCAACACGTCCCAACCAACGCAGCTTCTGGTGCTGGACACATTCTTCAATGGACGTACCCGTTACACAACCGAA
>NW_008751880.1:136580-150597 GCF_000715545.1 Opisthorchis viverrini | reverse complement strand
TGGGCCTACAAGGAGAGAGTTATTAATGGGGTGGGGAGAGGGGGAAGAAAAAGTATTTGAAGGGAGGCGTCAGCAGTAGCCTGTTTTCGCTTACCCGCCCTGCTGTACGCAGCAAGTAAGGCGGCCCGGCTGATGGCACCACGCGACGGCCGATGTGGCATGAGTTTATTTGTGTATGTGCAATTCATGGTTGCACGTAGGCTGGGATACTGCCAGGGCGTCCACACCTAGACAGGAGGACGATTAGAATCCTCAACCAAAGCCTTTGGTTCAAAAGCCTAATCGCAAGGCAGCGGAGTTTGGCGGGAAATGCAAATGCATTACCATTTCTACGGAACAAGTCGCCACATGTTCCCATCCCCAACCTGGAGGGCCAGGAGACTGTGTTCGTCAGACCTCTAACCATTGACCAACCTGGTATGAGAGACTCTGTGAGTGTCGCGAGACACTCTCCAGTATAGCTAAATGGATCGCTGAGGTGATCAAATCGTCACACCACGGTAAGTTCCAATCTCTTCGTAACAGGACGAAGGGATGCTCTTGGTTACATCAACGTCTTTTGTCAGATCCACACAGCATGACGATAAACGGTGGATGGATTCTAAAATGTCGACCACTTATTTCGTCATGTCAGTCCCTTTATTAATTGTCGTGTTGATATAACTCGCTCATTCCACGCTAGTAAACAGGGTGTTCTGACCGATCAATCGGGTGAAGGTTGACTAGAAGAGAGTGAAATGTAAAATCACTGCATATTAATCTGTCTGTCAGTCTTGTTTTTTATTTCTAGTGAGATGGCTAATTTACCATACGCGTCCGGGGACATTGTACAGTCACCCAGGTTGTCTCAGTTGGAAGCCACTCAGAGCCTGTAGTTCATAATGAACTGCTTTAGCAGCTAATTCAAAGTGGCGCGCCAACACGGATATCTCGCATTCAAGCATAAAATATGAACGGTGAAAACTGCTATTCCTTGTATTGGGCAGTTATAAATTATAAGATGCTTTGGCATATCCCTCGCACAGTCCAGCACTCATAATGTGCTTGGATGACGGCTTCATTGTTCCGGAGTTGTTTAGTGACCGTAATGATGCGAATGTTTATTTAGCGATGATAATGTAAATTGTTGCTGGTTGTGGTATAAATCCAGATGTACGGAACATATGGATGCTTCTAGATTGAGCTTCTCTAGCCCTGGAGACGCACCGAAGTAAAAGCCGATCCTCCAAATGGAAGTTTCAGCAAACTTTGTTCCAGTTTGTAACCGGCCACAGAGAAAATGCGGTCAATAAGGATTAGCGAACTACACTAGACTACACTGTGAACACTGCAGTTAGCCAAACAAGCCTGAAAGATAGTTTCTCCCAGTGAACAAGTGGATGCCCTTACGAAAGGGAGATTTACATCACCTAGGACCACCGAGCAGGAAGACAATCCATAGATGAAAATACGCCGGAACTGATGACACAAAACAGATTGACATTGACTCCATCGCAGTTAGTCCGAGAAGTGCTCCATAGAAAAAATGTCTATGATGGAGAGGAAAAAATGACAAGCAATGGATAACGCATGGTGCAAACGGAGCACTTTGCCTTTCGGAAGTTTCTGTACATAAGCATGCTTTGGTAGCCGAACTGCTGAGAGTGCAGGTTGAAATTAATTCTATTTGCAAGCCACACTGAGGCTAGTTGGTAGCTGAAGACCTGAATACGTTTTTGGTATACGAGTGTACAGTGTGTAAACGGTTTACTGGTCAATAACTGATTTAGCAACAGTGCTCACCATATTTACGCGGATAGTAAGAATAAGTGTGATCTCCGAAACCTCGTCGTTCCAGTTACGTTTCCGCTTACGGACTCCGACTGTAATGACGCCAGAAGTTTTAGCACTTCAAACTAAATTGTGTACGGAATGGCTGCAGATGACTGCAATCGGGAAATATAATGCAAAACCCGCAATTGAAATGTTGGGGCAAATGAAGAGATTTCAACAGATGCCCAAATTACTCACTGCATTCATTTGAGCACATGCAGCAACGTTGAATTCCAGTTGGATACAATGGCATGCGTCTAACCGGGGTCCGACAAATGTCCACCTCCTCAGATTTTCAAGCAATGGGGTGACATTGAGTGGGTTACTCCATCAGCCATCAATGTATCTTACTCGGTCACAGTTGAGTGTCACTCAGAATGCGCAGTATCAATTATGGGACAGGTGATGTGCCTGTATAGCGTGAGATCTACCTGATTGCGACCAAACTTAGCAGGACGGTTGTTTAGGGGTTATCATAGTTGGGTCGGATGTTTCGATAGATGTGTCAGTCACATTTTGCTATTCGAACAGCACCGGTATTCAACTTCTAACTGCAAGCCAGTCGATCCTGTAGCCAAAAACAGCCCCATTTTTGAGGATTTCGCTTGTTTTTGGAGTTACGAATAAAATGAGGGACTTCGACAACCCGAAGATGCTGATGTTCGCGGCGTAGCGCAGTGAACGCAGACCCACCCTGTTCGTATAGGAAAACGCTGGGGTTGCACTAAGGTGAAAAACATCGATCTCACCAGTTTTTAAAGTGGCCCGCAGCACTGGGCCAGCGAAATTGATAGTGAGTGCAACCTACCAGTCCGTGCAAAGTGATGTTTGAGAATAGCTCATTTAGGCCTGCTTAAATCCCATGGAATAAGACCTCAAGTAAAAAACAGAAGGTAGCTATAAAACCAACGCCATATATTATTGATAGACCCTGTCAAATAACTAGGGGGTGAATAGAGGTGTGGGGTTCATAGAGCATACACCAGATGTACCACGCAATCACACCACCAGCCAGGCACCCTGGGGTCAACCTTGTGGCTAATCAGGGTGAAATAGGACGCGTGATGTTGCGAATTACAGCAGCCGATGAATATCAAGTCCCCCGTCATCATAGGTAAAACAAAAATAATTCAGTATCATGCCAGTGAGGAGTAGTATGCTCCATATGTAGAATAGTATTTGATTTTAATTTCATGTAAGGATACGTAGCACTTAGGGGCGAGATGGCTCAAGTGGTTACAGCGCGAATCTACCAACCGTGGTTCGAACCTGACCTCTGCCTCTCAACTTCCCCTGTCTAGGCTTGGGCAACCTGGCAATGTCCCAGCCCTCGTGATTCCTTCTGGCAGATAGGCACTGAAAGGGTGTTACAGTTGAATGATTGTTATTTTTTCTACATAGCACTGGCGCTATCGGACAGAATGCCATGCGCGCCCAGTTAGTATGTGCGACCTTGGAGGAGCATATTTATTTGTAATAACTCATTCCATAATTCTATGCGAACCCGTAAAATTGTAAAATTTGAGGGTTATAAAGGCTAAAATCTGGTATTCAAGTGCCAAACGTTTACGCGGCATTTGACAAACTAGACCCATGTGCACACGAAGTGAACAGTGGTGTGCTCAGCAGAAAAGTAGGTATGTACGAAGAACTGCGACATATGGAAATTTAAGGTGATGCATCTGCGGAAAATCATGGACCCGATTCAACAAAGCACAACTCGACTAAATATGAAGACCACGTGTTCTGAACGAGCAACACACAACAGACGGGAGTATATTAGTATCATTCCTTGTGATCGTGTAACCTAAAACGGATTACAAAAAACAATACGCTTATCAACTCGGGTATTCTTGATACAAAGTTTAATCGATATAACCTTAGGAAAACGCCCGACCATGAGAAATCGGTTTGCAGTGGTCTAACGCTTACTTGGACAGAACACTGGATCACCTGAGACAGTAGTTGATATTACATTAAGGAATCTTATGCGACTAAGTGATAATAAAATTAGCAAAGCAGTTGAAGGAAAGACTCCTATGAAGTTTAAAGGGGAGGAAAGGGGACGAAATGAGCGGGCTTAAGAACCCTTTAGTTCACAAGAATAGAGCGCCATTGCAAGGGTGCGAAATGCGGTGTCGAAGTGACTTGGTTTGCTGGAATGAGAAAATGGAAGACGTAAGGGGAAGCGAAACATGGGAATGGATGGGCTGTCAGATGAGGGTGATCGATAGTAAAGGTGAAACAGTGGCCTCAATACCTTCAAAATGGAGCAGAAAGGAGCACAGGAGGGAGACGTCGACAGGCTGGGGGGTCGAAGGAATATATCGTCAGAGCGGACGTAAACAGAAGTAAAGAAACCAATTCAAAAAGTGATTTATTATGTTTCTTTTTCACCGGTAGACGACAACCCTGGATGTCGGTTCACAGTCCGCTCCAGTTCTAATAAAACGTCCTTAGCATCTGTTAGTAGCTGAAATGGACAGTAGATAGGGACCAAGTAATAGAAATCAAATTATAAAATCGAAGGAATTGTAACGTTAAGTGTGTAGCCGACCCGAAGGGTAACCAGGGTCAGTAGAAAGATACATATCACCTCGAAGTATCACAGTTATACGGTAAATGCTGGAATTATTGCCGAGGAAGGTAAAAGGACATAGGGCGGAAATATTGGCTACTAGCTGAAAAGGAGTTACTGACTGCATTCGTATCGTGAATATAACGAGCGTTTGGGAGCTGCACAATCACTGCCTTCTGCTCACGACCATGTGCTCATAGCGACGTGAAGCAACTGAATCCATCAATGGGAAATTTCGTCAAACCATTGAAAATTGTTGAACGAACCAAAGTGACGGCAACGATATGGCTCTCAACCATGATCAATAAATTATGAACAATCTTTGGCGACCGAAATAAAGCGATTTAGGGACAGAGATGTGCGAGTCGAAAGTAAACAGAAGGTTCAAAGTTTGCTGTAAAAAAAGTTCCCGCCGAATTTAGTGTGCTTTTTGGTTTAATCAAGATTGATTGCATATAATGTGTATTACGAAAAAAAAAGATAGGAAACATCTTAATACAGCTGGTAGTAAGCGTGATGGAAGTTGTCAACGGCCGATAGGGAATCAGCATACGACAGCTTACCTCGTACAGCTCAAGACTAAGAAATGAGGATTGAATCTTGACACGAGCTCTCAAAGGGAAGGTATAAGTGGCCAATAGCAGAGCCACATCGGTGAACACACAAGCGTCAAAAACTGCTTCTGATCGGTCAGGGCCAGTTGTCCTACTCTCTCGCTGTTGTCGAGCGGCCGATTTAATCAGCTGGAGTAACTTCTGGTCACTCATGTTTGGAGTCACGTTGGTCAACGAGGTGTTAACAATTTCAAACAGCTGCCGACACCAGTTCCACCGATGCGTATTAATGGTGCTCGAGTTGGAAGGCGTTGCGTCATTGCAGAGATATCTTTCTGGACCTGTCGAGAAATATGTAATCAACAAATGCTATTGAAAACAAACAGCTGAAACCCAGTCAAAATTGATATAAGCTCTGAGTCGGCATCCGTACTTGTGAAGGCTGATACCATATACAGACTGAAGAATTGACTTTAATGTAATCGACAATAAAATGTTAAATGAAAATCAACATTCGCATTTGTTTTCGGTTCGACCATGAGAGACGTATGGTAACCTATACTTTTTTAAGTCTTGATAAGACCAGTCGTGGTACGAAAGAAATAAAGACAAGGTCACCAAAGAGCGGGCTGGTTTATGTGCTGGTCACATGTTATGGTTAAGAAAGCTGCTGCAAAAGAAGTTCCAATGAGGTGATGCGACTCAACCATAAAGCAACTTACCGTAAGAGTGTCCCGGACAGGTACGAGAAATACACTTGTTGGTTGAGTATGATTCAAGTCTTTTCTGTGGGGGACGATCATTGCACGAGTGTAATGAAGAGGACTTGCTGATGGGGTCCGGGCCGACTGAACCAAGAGGTATAGCTTGAGTCCTGTCAGGTATGGCAACATATATCAGAATCGGTTACCAACTGAGCGTTATAAGGATGCTAGCAGAGGATCAGTATAAGGAACTTTTTCACAGGTATTTACAAGAGATTGATGGAAAGCATGAGAGGTAGTCAATAAAAGCAAAAGGTATTCAGCTGTGACACCTTTCGCCGCCGTGCCACTAAAAGAAATTATGAGGGCTGGGATACTGCCATGCTTTCCAAGCCTAGATAGGAGCAGTTGAAACCCTATGGCTGAACCACGGACCTTCCGATAAGTAGGTTCATGTATAAACCACTGACCCATCTCAGTCTGTAGGTTAATTGCAATGCAATACGCGTTTCACAGTGAGTGAGGCTCAACGGATGCGGGCAGCCGTGTAAATGGTATCCGTGAACTACGTCGGGCTTGATAAATCCACTAAATCTCAAGCGACGTGTTCATCGACTATTCATATAGTTATTGTTGTCACAACCCTATTTATATGCGTCGGGTTAGGTGCGACCTATCCAAGAACTAATAGTGATTGAATTGAGTTTTCGTTGATCGCTACGAACGAGAGCACTGTAGGATCTAGACGACCGCTCTACGCGTAAGACTGATATCGACTTCTGATCGACCGCCCAGAAATGATTCTGAACAGCTCGGGTGACCGACTTGGGTATTCATATAGCTTCTTGCCTGACGAATGAGCCTGGATAACTCTCGATAGAAAGTATCCTTTTCGGCGTCAGAAATCCAGTTCATTGGGGCATATGCGGACACTACAAACCGGCATCATTTTGTATTTCGCTACATTAAGCTACATTCAGCTTGATGACCGGAAGGCGCAAAGACGACCGTAGACTGTACAGCAAAACACGTTTAGCCCAGGGGGTGAGTGCAACTCCCACGACATATATTCTACGAGCAATCGCTCCTGAATCATCGGACATACGAAGAGTGAAATGTGAAAGAGATGAGTTCGTCTTTGGAATTTCCGGATGCACGACCGCATGTGGGTCCTGCAGGCGTGTTTCGGAGGCACCAAGCACCAATTTCATGGAAGTATAAGATACGGGAAAGCATAATCGGGGTAAGGTAGTTGAAAGGTCCTACATAGAAAGGATCTGGTGGATTTGTCAAGACACCATTTTGTTTATGCTAATAGGCAGCACGATACATAAGGCACACCGGTCAGATAACTGGCAAACACTTGCTTGTGTAGTAGGAAGGGGTTGGGGAGAGACGTCTATAGACAAAGAACCGGGGAGACAATTGAGACTTCCAGGTTGCCAAGCCGAGGAAGGCGGTTCGGTTGAGATATCGAAATTTAACCTTTGACTCCACCCACAAGGGAGGATGTGGGTTTTTGTTTGGGAACCCTACCTCTAGCCTCTGACTCAAGTCTACCTGCGAGATAGCCGGCAGTAAGAGGGAAACCTTGACGAAATAGTCTGACCTGCTCGGTCGCAGGGGGGCTGGCCTAACACAAGGACGCAGGTAGTAAGGTATTACCGCTTCACTCTTGATGCGCGGGTGGTATTTGAGAAGCATCAGACATTGGTTCCAAGAGTACTTCAACTGTATTTATTGATCCGCCGCCAGTCGCGATCAACCATTGGGTGATTGAGTGTGGGGTTTTTGTAGCCCGTTCATCCTCGGAAGAAGGGGCCATTCAACAACACAACACTGGCAAAGATGAAATCACAAACACAATAGAGAACGGAGTGAGACCACCTAGACAGGGCGAAATGGGGATCTCAATTCAGTAACTGTGGATTCTTTTCCAAAGCTAGCCTCACCAATTCGGGCCGCGGCGAAGAAAGCGAAATGAATCGCCTACACATAAAATCTCAGAGAAAAACGAAACATTGACCTGTTCCTACAGCTTTTTTTCACATCCGACAAAAGAGCAGGTGTAAGCAGGGTGGCGATCCTTTCGGGTTATGTAAACTGGTGTTGACAGGACGCCGTCATTCGTCACCTGTGGCATTTTTAGGCAGGTAGCTTGCTAAACTAAAGCCCGAGACGTCATGTAAGTACCGTCATTTCAGGTACACGATCGTTTGTTGACAGCTACCCCTTGTACTAATGAGAGGAAGTTTCACTAGTACAAAAACAGAACGGGCTTAGCGATAAACGACTTCACCAATCCCGATAATCCATGTGCTTGGTACCGTGGATCAGACGTTGCTGAGAAGAAACAATAAGAAAGGGTTCCAGCAATGGTGAGAACAGAGTGTTGGGCTAAACAATGAGAGCCGAATTTAGATTTCCACATTCAGTATTTACGGAATATAATTCTTATACAATCTTCAAGTGTGGCGGTTTGGATAACAAACCTCATTTATTCACGACGGACCGGTGAGTGCCACTACTTTGTTTTAATTTGGCCACTACGATCACGTTAAGTTTATGAAACCATCAAGAGTATGGATAAGCTCCTGACCTTGGGGAGCCGAATGATAAGTATCCTAGATCTCCGTCTCACACAGAGATGAGCTTACAAGTGGATCAGCAGGCGTCCCCCATCTAATTGCGGGTGCCTGCTGGCAGCTCACGCAAATGCCCGAAGTTTGGCATTCACTCTTAAGAAGTACAGATAGGAGTGTACGTCAATACCCATGCAATTTTCTGTTAGGCGGATTATTTCCCAGGTTGACTGACCGGATACATTTAACGACAGCACAACGGGTTTGTCGGTACGGAATGCTTGTTTTCATCAACTTTAATAACAATAAATAATGGTTGCCCAATTGTAACACCCGTTCGGTGCCAAGTTGCCATGCCATCCGAATGAAGCACGATGGCTGAGATACTGCCAGGTTGCCCAAGTCTGGACAGGAGCAGTCGAGATAGCGGGTGGGTGGGTGCGAAACACGGATCTTCTGGTCAGTAAATTCACGCTTAACCACTGAGCCACCTCGAACTCCACCAACCTCACAGGTAGTAACACATAGGGGCATTACTAATATTATTATCAACAGTAAGAATAGGAAGAAGAATGGTAACACTGGGACCAACCACTGGACCACAATATTTGATTTTGTGCAAACTACTTACGGACCAAGGAACCATGCGCAAAATTCTAGTGTGTCGACAAATATGGACAGCTGCAATAATTATAATAGAGATAAACCTTGATAATGGTCAGAAATAACCATAACTATTATTGCGATCATGATGCCAATATAATGATAACAGTGAATCAAGGTATCAGTTGCTATAATAAAGCTTGATACGGTGGCTAGGTGACCTCAGATTTATCGACAGCATGTAACCTAAGCCAAATAACGCAGCAACACGATGCAGAACCATAACCACTGGGTACACAGAACGGGCAAAGGTACCTAATGCAGCCGCTGTGATAAACGTGCGACTCGGTCAAAATGTTAACCGCGGGGAACTGAAACTACGCTGATTGGCGCACTTGGAGAGATATGCACTGGTGTTAACAAAAAACCAGGCCGGTAGAATACAGTGAAGGAATACTTGCTTACTCGAGAGGTCCCGGAGATGACAGTTTCTGGCATTGGGGTGACAAAAAGCGTGGTGATGAGATGCCTTCATAGTTTAGTGCAGGAGAGGATGATACGGAAGAGGTCGAGAGGTCACCAGCAGAGTGAGCATACCGCTTAAGCACAGTGTTAACATCAGTGGAAACGTGGACAAATGGGAAAAGCGACCGCACTCGTTCAGCTGCTGATGCCAGCCAACACTGTGACGGAGGTAGGTTAGCTGGATCTTCAACCGAGTTAAATGTTTTCGCTCCAAAACCGGATGAATGGCACGCAGTCGAGGTTTGCTTTGGAGGGCTCGGTAATTTATGGCCGAGGACTCTCAATTCCATGGGGAAGCATACGCCCTTTGATATAAGTCGATCGAAACCTTGAAAGTATACTGTTTTCATTACTGTTTCGACTAAATCACCACTTCGTTTCGCATCTCCAAGCATCAGGTGGGAGCTGAATTTTCCAAAATGGAGAAAACAGAGGGGAAAGTGCAGCATGCCAGATATCTCATAAAGTCAAAATTATCACGCCAAACGGATGCTGCACTATCCAACAGTAGGTGTTTGTAAACTGCCAAATGGACAGAAGAATCGGTTTGGTATAGAGAATGGTGAGAGCTCAGGTAGAATAGATGGTTGTTGGTTTGTTCGCTGAGCTGGGCAATTTGATTGCAAACATTTCGTCACCAATCGAGGTGGCATCACTAGTGCGTTGTCAGGGAGCTTGATGGAGACCAGCGATGAGTAGCAGGATTTTCTAACACAATAGCATGAGTTGCACCCAAGCTAGGCTACCAATAACAGTGGGACGTGCTCATCAAGCTTCCGTGAAATTCTACAAAGACGATCCGGTGAACCAGTCGGATGTACATTCAACGGACAAAAAAAGAGAACTGGTGACTTAACTAGTATAAGTCAGCTTGAGGCTATTTCCCTCACTCAATCAGAATTGTTTATAGTTCGGGGACCAAAAATATGAGGCAAACAGTCTAGCTAGAGTTAGCTGACAGTGAACTTTTTTCCGTAGAACACACCAATGGCTACCAGGAGTGAATAGGTAGAATATGTAGGAAAGACAGTGAGTGTTCATATATTCAACAGCCCCATGTGAGTACGAACCCAAAGAGATCAATTCGTGTAGCTCTCACAGGTAAAAGACACTAGTCATACAATCAACCAGAAAATGGAAGAACATCAAGTTATTTCTAATGATATCCGGTGTCATCCGATGTAGGATACCAGTCAAAACAAACGATTATGAGACGAGAGTCAATCCTCCCTCCGACTGAGAAATGCAAGGCAAATGAGCAACAGCTATGCTGAAAAATGATACCGATGCAGGATTTCCCCACTGCTTGTTTCCAGTCATCGCTAGGCTTTCACTAAGGAATACGTACGTGCACTTCGTACAGCGCTCCAGTATGGTGCGCACCGACCAAAGTCTATTGTTCATTTTTTGATGATGTGCCCAATATGGAAGCCGCTTGAGTTCGTTCTCGTCAAGTTCCAAATGTGACATTGAGCTAGTGGGTTCCACCGCTCTGATAGAGATAAGCTCATAACTTCGCGCTTAGTTAACTGGATACTAATAGTAGCTTGTTGCTTTTGTAATCATCATCATTGAGAGCAACACCAGGCGAGAACACGGGTGCTTCACTGGCGGACAACCAAGCCAATTTACTTCAATCCAGAAAAAAAATGGCGCATGGAAAGGGGGTTAGGGATGGCCTACGACAATCTGGATAGAAACTGACAGGATGAACGCCAGTGACACCGGTAAGTCGTCATATCCTTCCGTGTATCCACCCAAGCAAAAGAAAGCTCAAGTGTGCCCCATTCTGAAAAACGAACAGCACCAAAGACACCCAGACCTTTCGTATAACCCCTCGTTCCTTTCCGTCGTGTAAAGTCCAGTCCACCTCTAGGTTTCCACCACTTTCAATTAAGCGTGAAAATCACGGCAGGCGATAACAGCGTAATAGTAACGTTTAATTGATTGACGGGCGACCATCGCATTACGACAAAACCAAAGGTACTCGATCTTTTGAAAGAGTAGCTTCCAACCAATCAAGTGAACAGTAGCATCACCGGGCCTAGAGTGTAAATACCCACATACTCTCATGTCCCCAATGCCATCAATGTATTTCTTTATTCCAGAGGTCCATGATGTACCGATTGACACTTGGTTCAATCCGCTTTCTTTGTCCATCTCTGCAAGATCGAGTGCAGGCTTCGGTTCAGTGGACTTATTTTTGAAGATCGTCCACCTTAACAGGTAAACAAGCATCCATGTACGGAGAATATGAAGGACACCTGGATCACCGAGTAGAATTTATTAAGCTCATGCTGGTATACGACCAAGTCACGAAAAGGATAGTAAGTGACGTACATCGACCGTCGGTGGGCCAAGAAGTCCCGGTGTGTCCACGTTGCTGAACAATAATTGGTTGATGTAGTGTCGCGAAGGGGTGAGTTGTTGGCGCTCTGGTATTTGGGCTCGCTGGTAGAATTGGTGTTGGGTGCAGTGGACGTCAAGTCCACATCAAATCTATCATCAACTGGACGCGTGTTCCGAGGAAGCATTGACAGTGATGGGTTCGTATCAGACATCATGTGGCTGCGGCTGATAAACGGCTCGTTTCTGGAGGGAGAAGCTTTCTTTTGCCGGAGGGGAGTCTTGCGCGGTAACCAGCGCGGAGTGCGAGATAAGGACGAGCTGTGCCGACCTAGTACCTTCCACGCACTCAATTCACTGACCTCCCGCTTTTCTAGATCAAAGAAAGCATATGGTTAAGCAAGAATGGATGGATTAGACTCGCTAAAAGTGTTGTGCAAGAGCAGCACATGGAAAGTGTTGTTGACGATTTATCACAGTTAGAACCCCAACGTATCTGGCGAAAAGACGAAAATTCTGAAGAAGCAATCAGCTTTCAGCGTGGCCTATACGGGACGCAGCGCAGATCACTAGAATATGCAACATCCCACAGCGATGCGTTTGGAGATTCAAATCCCGGAAACCTTGACCAATAAACCAAGTTGTCACAACAAACGTAAGAAAAAAGAGCAACTCTTGGTAGAAGAAAAGTATCGAACCCAGAGTGCGTCATGATTTGCTAACGAAAATTGGAAAATGGCATTGACAGCACCGCCATATTTCGGCAATTACCATATTGAATCTCTCCCACTAGATCAGTTCTTGAGTGCGTTTCACCGTTCCTTTTCGGGAGAGGAATACAAAAACATATTGTATAGGTCAGTGGTTCCAAACCTGAAAGTTACCGTGTTTTCACCACTTTAAATTGGTTTGCTATAGAAATAACCAACCTAATGGAAAATGGATGTGCTCGAATCAAAGCGTCTGAAAGCCGTTCCTGCAATCGCTCGGTAATTCATGTGGTAACAATACTTTAAGCTTTCCTCGCCATTTTCAATTACGTTGAAAATGATTAAGGTTCTCAAACTGCGGCATCTTTCAAGTGACAACATTCGCTCACAGAATTCCTCCACAGAACTGTAGAAATCGCTCCATCCTTAAGGTTCAGATTCAATTGATTCGAGCAGTTTGCCCGACCGGATGAACATCTCCTATGGCATCAGGAATTTTTTGCGAGAAACGTCCGAAACGTCAATTCGGATGCCGCCAAGTCGAGGTGAAAACTTAGCAGAGATAAATCGCCGCAACAAATTGCATGTATTGAAGGTAGTAGTTTGCGACAGTTAAGGATCGGTCACTAATTCAATCTTAATCAGAAAAAGAATAACTGAGGGCGGTGGAGTGCACTGGACCGAGTAAAGTTCACAAATAAGACGAATGATTTCACAACGTAAGATATATCCTAACACTCTGCAAAATGCGTGCGAATGTATGAATTAGTGCATAAACAGAGGACCCACCAAATGACAGTGTGACAACGGTGTGCGTGCTTCTTCAGGGACTCCCCATAGGTTTTGAATCTTCCTCCATTCAAACTGATGATAGCAATATATCAAGTATAATTGTTTGGCGGAATATATCCACCCAGTCTATTATTATGGTTCAGTGTTTCATTCGATGACTGACATGTTTTGTGGAAGGAAGAATGAATGGTTTAAGTTCTATTGTCTAGAGCCTAGGTTGTCAGACAAGAGCTGTAGGAGTTTCGGAGACGTAAACCCAGCGGAGGATCCTGAATCCCCAAATCGTTTTCCGTTCACAACTTCGGGACACTTGAAGTAGACATGGGGACTTCTTCAGATTTATGCTTAATCATCCCAAGAGTTTTCCAGACATTTTGGAAGAAACGCTCAGAGGGTCAAACATGAACGACGTCATGGATCAACCTCAATGCCCTCTATATTTATTACACTCACCGATAAGGTGTAAGCATACGACCCAAAAGCCGGTCACACTACTTTGTTTTGTTGCAAGGAATTTCTACTCCGTTTCAATCCCTACGGCGATGCGAACGCTATGGAAACTAAGTGCAAATAACGTTTGGTTCTTCATACGACAGATTTGTTCTCATGGAGAGAATGTCACAATAGAACTGCCCTCACCTTGTGACGCGGACTAGATCACTACTATGCTAAACGGTTCATCATCATGATTGTCAGCTGTAATAACCGCGTACTCGTCGTACAGTGGTTGTAGCTGCCGCAGTTTCGTTCACCGATGTTTGGGGGGGGGATAGGTACAGTGGGCTGTCGAGTGGGGGGATTGAGAAGGGAG
>NW_008751880.1:119002-133033 GCF_000715545.1 Opisthorchis viverrini | reverse complement strand
CCTTCACACTCCTGTCGCAGAGGACAGTACGACTTTACCCCCAGACCGCCTCGTATCACGATTACTCGTAGTGCGGAGTCTCGCTGCTCTTGGTCTGGCTGCTCCCCTTTGGCCTTCCTGGCATGGTTGTACCTTGTGGAGCGAAGTTCCAGCCAGTGTGGCCCGCGGGATCATTGCAGCACTCAAGCCTGACCACCACGTCAAGGTGGCAGCTTTAGGTGGGGATGCTAAACGGTTGAAAGTCATCAGACTATTCTTCCAGATCAGAGAGCTCCCCTTGGCTGAACTTGGCACGATTAACACAGGACAATTCGTGAGAAAATGCCAAAAGTTCAATATTCGCTGAGGATAAGGAAGCTTGAACAAAGGAAAGAGGACGATATTTACCGAGTTCTAAGTCGCTCGCATTGTCACATAATGGTAGACTTTCGAAACCATCTCGTTAATGGTTCAAACCTGGGTTAAACTAGGTGACGCAAACAACGGTATTTCGCCATGTTCCATACGATAATGGCCGAAAAACACTATGAGAACTCACGGAGATGTGTTAGCATAGTTTACTCACGGATGTTGTCCCCAAAAGCTTCTACTCCTCGGACAGAGCAAAATATATCAGCAAATGTAAAATATTTCAAACAATCAATCTGGGGAGAAGGATGATATTTTTCTAGCTGGTTCCCCCATCCACGAGGAATATCATCCATTGAGGAAGCTTGATATCTGACAGCAGACTCCATGTGAAATCATGCAGCAATACAATTGACACCAAGTTGTCAACTTCGTACTTCCGAACTATGTCAATATCGGGCTTAAAGTTTTACCACCGAGAAACAACCGTATCAAATGGAGTTCACTACGTTTTCAGCAGCACACACACACCTACAACAGACACACGAAAGAAGACATTTGTCACAAACCTGTGATCGGAGCTTGGGTAGACTCGTCCAACGGCTCGATTGGGGAAGAAGAGTTCATCGGGACCGCATCCACACTAGAAAAAACGGAGAACGGTGTGCCGTTTGGATTGTTCTGGAAAGTCACTGGCACTAGCTTATCAGTGGATGTAAAGGTCTCCGACTTCTCCACACCATTTGTGTTGGTGGCGGTCCAAACTGATTGCATTTTGTTGGATCCCGACGATTGAAGAAAGAGCAGCTTATCGCCACCAGCTTTCGAAATAAGCAAATTTAAACACAGCCAGGCAGTTCTGCAAAGCGATAAAAAAAGGAATAATACTACAGGATACGAACAAATTTTGCATTGTGAGCTGTCTCCCACCGAGTTAATAACAAAATACTTGGAACGTCAGGTTATATGGTTCTTTGGCATAGCTGGTTAGGTTTCCGAACATATTTCGGTTTAGGGTACAGTTACGGCCACATTGAGAGAGAGAAAATACAGTGAAACAGTAGACATCAAAAGGACCCAAAAAACTTACATCCGCAGTCCCATAGAATCAGCCGAAGTAGAGAAGTGTTTGAACAACTCCATTAACTCAGTTTGTTTTGCTAACCAAGCCTGACCACATGCAGTCGAGCCCACGTGCGCCAATGCCCACAAAGCTGCCTTTGTCTCTAGCACGGAGGGAATGCGTGGCCGATCGTCCTTCGGTGAACTCTGTACATGGGACGTTGACGTTCCATTACACAGCGGACCACTGGCCAATTTAAGGGTCATCAAAGCTGCCTGATAAACAACAAAAGGAAATGGAAAGTTACATTTAACTGTGGTGTTAAAGGCCTATTCACAACTACCTTATAATGCGTATATTGCTAGAATGTATGGAAAGTATCGGTCGCGATATTTCTGACCTATGGACAGTAATTTGCGGGAAATTGCAACGACCGGTGATTGTTTATGGTGGGCTGGCGTCGGTCCCGTCACACCGAAAGAAGTGCACAGACAACCGCGCACATTGCGTATTAAGACATACAGCTTGCGCTAAATCGCAAGTGTATCAACTTGAACACGCTGCATTAGATGTGAGTCAGAGGAAATCAAACCAGAGGGTGAACAGGAGGGGACAGTTATTAAGTCATCGGCATACCCGATTGGCGGCCCATAACTGTTACTTCAAGTGGGTACAACTGAACACTTGAGCTTCACATTGCATGTAAGGAGACATATGATGGACAGTGCCGGTCATAATTCAGCTAAATCTGTACAACAGCAAACAGTTGATACTAACCGCGTATGCAAAATGGTATCTACTTGCCCGCAGCAAACAAGTGCCCCAAATACACATCTATGGACAGCTTCATCCATACAACGACAGCTATAGCACTTCATTTCTTGCACCGTTTTAGGCTTGACGCTAAGAAATATCCGGGGTATAAGGCAGAGTTACGCTGACATAGGTGGGAACAGCCTAGCAGTCGAACCCGATGCTGTTCTCAGACATCGATTTGCTTTTCACGAGAGACTTACCTGAAACCTAGCTGAATGTCTCGTTTATGATGTTGCCCTTCAACTAAATGTATTGCACCAGGCCATCTCATATTGCAGCAGGTACGATAGTCGAAACCCTTTGAGTATTGCGTTACGCCTATCCAAAGCTGTCCACTTCGGGATGCACGGCGTCTTGTAGTTGGTCGTGATTCGGCTTAATTCCGTCCACAGGATGATGGTGATAATAATAATTTCGTAGTCATTTCGGAGCACTATCGCAGTTTAGGTATCACATTGCCCCAGAAAGCTAAAGCGGACTTCTTTAACTTACTTTATCCGTCAACGTTTGTGGAGGGATCTGTCTCCACTGATAAACAGCCTGACCGATGCAACCAGCATACGCACGACCATAGTGACTGCAGATCTAGTTTCCACGTCCAATAGGTCCATTTTGAAGGCATCAGCATGGGATTGACGATTGATGGAATGACAACGTGTAGTCCGTATCGTTTTCCTACTTGTCGTCTCGTTTTCTGCTTCCATTTTCCAGTTAGTGAGATTCACGTTGGTAATTTCAAGTTTGCAAAGAAAGTAGCTCGATATCGAAACTTGAGTAGGCTACGGTTCTGTTTCTCTTTTTTTGATATCTATAGCTGACCAAATAAAATCAACTTCAGAATTCTGTTACCGTCTATTCCGTAAATATGTCAGCCACTGTAGATCGTTGCTCCAATCCCACCTAAACGCGGTTGTCCGGAAAGAATGCGAATCCCTGCAGCGATTTCTACTAAGGTCTGTTCGCCACAGGGAAACGTCATACGATTATCGGAGTATTTGTGGCGGAAACACTAAAGAACTAGTGAAATTTTGACCTGCACTCTGATTCCGATGCTTATACCTTCCAACCGAAATTCTGTTTGTTTTGTGTTAACCTTCTAGTCAGAGTTGCGGACGTGACATATGCGAAATGAGTTTTGTATCATTCCTCACACGCCTAAAGCAAATATTCCCCAGAGCGTACCAGTTGTCCAGTTCTGGAGTACAAGCTCCAAGGTTTAGGCGACTACGAAACGACCGTCTTCATAAGCTTATATATTACACCTCATACCTTTGCTTTAGTAATGTCTGACTTATTTCTATTGGTCTTCGGGTACTTGACGGCGACCTAGACGGATGAGATCTTTCTATTTGGCTTCGTCGGGCTCAACTACATTGCTTGAAAACACTATCGACGCCAGTGCTCGCTGACGCGTCACCCTCAGTTCTGATCAACGTATTTTTCGGCGTTAGGGTTGTGTTACTCTGTAAGTCAGGAATTCAATGGCTTGCCACCAATGTGTATGGTCGTAGATAACATAATATCAAAAGATATAAGGTAACAATAGAGGGCAAATGAAGTCAGGCGGAGCTTGCCGTCTGAACTAATACCTACTCTGAATATCATTTCAAATAGGATATTGGATCGAACACAACGTACTGTGTTAAACCAAGACTGGCACAAATTAGCGAATCGTACCAGAGTAGGCTTCGTCGCATACGTAGTTAACTCCATCAATTGAGCCCCTGGTACAACGGTGAATGTTGTACGCCTGTTGTTCGCGGGCTGAAGTTATGATTTGGGTAGCTTGAAAGATACCAATTATCGCAACTTTCCTCTCACGCACAAGTGAACAGTGTCTGCTCAAGTGAAATAGAGACAACTGCACAAAACGTCCACAATACACAATTATAAATATCACTCCACTACTTCATTGAACAACGATGAAGTTGGTCTCACGAGTACTCTCTCACCCTCAGGGCCAGGACGTCACCTTTCACCTCACATCCGATCAATGGCAAAATAATCTACTCAGTAGCCTCCTCATCCTCTCTTAGAGGATATCCTCTATATCGTGGAATATCTGGGTGTAACGCTATTGCGTGGCCTTAGGTATCACCCCCTGTATCCAAGATTCCGACATCTAGCTTTTCATGTTGAGATTAAGAAGGGTTTCTATTCCTCCGAAGCTGCCAAGGCTTTATTCTCATATCGTCATCCAGTAGATCTATAGTTTCGCTGTCCTCTTACCGGGACTGCTTCCGAGAGATTATCGTTTCCCTGTCAGATCGCCAAAAGTGGTTCTTATGAACAATGGGGTCTCAAGGTATGTCTTGGTTGACCGCGTAGTAAGCAAATATTCTGATGCTGCTCCAACTCCACCTGACGGATTCCTTCCGGGCTTGCATATTGTTCACCAAAGTCACACTCGCCACTGTGAAGCGCTAGTTGAGTGGCATTCCGGGTGATTGTCTTAAGCGCACATCGAATTAGTCTACCGTTTGCATGAGATACTGTTCCGAATTCGAAAACTCACAGGATGCATAAAGCTTTACTTCACATGACTTGACTTGAAGAACGCCAGTTTCGCGTTTTCAAATTGAAGCTCATACGGGAAAACCTATCAAGCTAGTTGTTGTTGAAGAAAGTCTGAATGGTATAATAATATATGAAAAATAATCGTTCAGCTGTAGCACCCTTTCGGTGCCTAGCTGCCATGCCACCTGCAGGAAGCACGAGGGCTGGGATACTGCCGGGTTGCACAAGCCTAGACAGGGGAAATCGAGAGGCAGAGGTCGGGTTCGAACCACGGACCTTCCGGCCAGTAAATTAAAGTCGCACTCACTTGGGCTATCTTAACATATTACAATTCATTCCGATCCAGCTGTATAGAAAAGTAGGGATTGGAAACATCGTGACAGTAAATCCACCCTGAATGAAATTGGAGTGAGCGGAGTTGGGTAAATGTATTCAGCCGCGGACTACTATGAAGTAAACTAAAATAGAAAAACATGCGCCAAAGAACAACGTTCTTCTAATAAGCTTATCAACATAAAGAATCCATACATGTAACGACGGAAACATTGAAAAGAAATGTTTAAATGACGCACAGAAGTTTGATAAAACGAAGATCCATTCCTGGTTGTTTATGCCAAAGTGACAACTGACTCGGTATCCATATTCACGCAAAACGGGCATTGGCATTTTTAACAAGATACTTCGTCAAGGATGACCTAGGGGACGGTCTTAGAATACCCTTAGTTTTCAGTAGAGGTTTTCAAAAGCCCTCTCCACTTCCAGTAGTGGTCCGTAATTAGAGCAGAATTGAACATAACAAGGACTTAATAATCGACCAGTTAATGAATCAATTTGAATAAAATATCATGAACAGGATATTTTAGACGCCAGTGACTGAACTGCTGACTACTAATCTCATGTCATTTGGAATGCATAACTGCGGTTTAAGTGCATATCCTCGAGAGCAGAAACGTGACAAACAGTCCAGCTAAAGGTATTAACCTGAAAATCTAATCGTCCTTGAGATTCTGAATTACAGAACACACACACAAATTATCACCACGATTTTTTAAACCAGAAAATGATTTTGGACTAACAGAAGAGCGTTCATCTCAATCAGTCCCTAATCGATTCGTCCACGCAACGGCAGCGTTATTTCATTAGGAAAAAACGCAACCTAACAGACCACAACCAGTACAAAATATGTCGTTTTCTTGTGTGACTAGTCCCGGCGAATGTCGGCCTACATTACATAAACAATCTTGTATTTCTGATCTAGAGAGCGGACAGAAATGTCTTTTCACATCACCAGCCACACTAGTACCGTGAAATTGAAGATCATCATCAACTTTGGCAGGGGACAAGGCGTTTCGCAGGCGCTCTACTGGCTGAAAATTCAACACCGTCATTAGATCATTCGGAACTTGGAGTAGACGTTTTGCATGGGTAGTTTCTTAAGATTTGTAGTGCAATGGTTAAACAGCATGTGATCCACGTACTATTCAATTGAAAAAGAGCCGCTTTAATGGAACGCATGTTGTAAAAACAAGGTGACTGTTATTCTTGAAGAACACCAATCACACTAAAACTACATCAGCTATGTGACACACACAATAGTTGCATAGCACAGCAGTTCTCCATTCACGTCGTACACGTGACAATACCTGGCAATGTTAAAAAGTTGAGCAGAATTAGGAGGGACCCCAACTCCACAAACTGTCTAATCCGGATAGGAACTTCACTCACACACTGTCCTCTCAAAAGTACCCTTCAACAATAACGTCCTGGTCGTCGATTCCTCATAACTTCAACATATTATCATATCGATAGTAAGGCGAAATACTTGACGAAGCTGTATTCGTCCTCTGCCGTTGTCGTCTAATTTGAAACCATTAAGGCGGTCAACTGAGCACTCTGTGACATTTGCATATAATCCACAGTCCTTGAATTGGTTCGTATGGTGTGCTTAGACTATACTTTACGTTTTCGTACCCAAAACTATATGTTCAAATGAAAAAATGTAGTTCGTTGCATGCACCGAACAAGGTACTGCGGATCAGTGTAAAATACAAACAAGGTTGGATAAATGGGAACCGGCTGCAATGAGAGTTTCTGTAAAACTCTAGGGATTTTGAGGAACGGAACGGATTCAAGCGATCGGCGGTCGTAGCCAGCAGTTCATATCCCAACCTTTTCGCTTCTTCAGATTCCCATGCACCCCATTAGCAAAAGCAACAGACAACACACTTCATAAGTTTGATTATCTCAAGGCTTGCTGCAAACTGAATGCTAACAAAAACGCATGATTGAAAATAGGCTACACAAAAACGGGAGCATGGACCAAGACTTACTTGCAAGTCGCCTCGTCGTAGGAGCAGATCTAAACCACGTGAATGCTCCGAGATCGAGGCATAAATGTGCTTGGGTAATGGTAACCACTGCATGCTGTCCGGCGTGGTACAGTTGGGAATGACCGAAAATGGGTTTGACCAAAATGGCGTATCGGAATCAGAATATCCTCCAAAAAGTGGATCCAGGTTACTCGGCCTATTGTAGAGATCATCTGTTTCAGAGTCAGGATCATGCTCATCATCATTTCTCCCACACTTTATTGCTTGCACTTGGGCGAACCGAGTGAATTCACTGACCAGTGAATCGTGCATTGAGGGGCTGTTCTTCACTGGATCAAAGTGTATCAAATGACGAATAAATGCAGCACTGAGACGGTTGTCTACTTCCAACGCGTACGCCGAGTTGAAATGCTTGGTGATTGAATAGAAAAGCAATAAAATCAATACTCAATACCCAATGAGAAAGATCCAACTGCCGCCAGCATCAACACAAACAAGAACTTAGAGAATTATAAACGCAAACAACGTTTGAAAAAGTCGTTCACACAAGCTTGAACAAAATCCGACAGAAGCTTGAAAAAAAGTTGGTTCTGTGGTTCAGAGGTAAGCAGGAATCGGTCTCTCCAGGGAGCCCTCGGTTTCCAAATTCCTCTTCATTTAATAATTATGTCCGTACCTTTATCCATACACTCGAGCGACTGTGAACGGACTGAGCGGAAGAGAACGAAAATGAATCTGAATAAGGTCATCTTATTTCTCCGAACATGAAGGTGCAATGAATTTGGCATTTCAGGTCGACTCACATACGCGGATAAAACTGAATAAAATATAAAAAGGCTAAGCATAACTACAAAACAGCCTGAAATAAAGAACAGTAGTGCCCCGTCCAGTGGTGGAAGAAAAACATCAATCACGTACAGAGAGAGCCACATCCAATAACCAGTCAACGGGATCCTGTGTTTTGGGACTTCCTTTGGATGTAACCGACTGACTGAAAGAGTCCCTTCCCGGTGGCCAGTCGCCGACTGAATTTGGAGGCGTTGCCATCATACCCAAATCAGGCGACATGCGGGTGGTCACGAGATTTGGTGGATCGGGATAAAGAAAGTTGAACGAAGTGTGTCGTGACAGTACATGGCCGAAAATTCGATGACCAACAGGACCAGTGTTGGGACTAAGGAGACGATACCCGAATGGTGTGATTTGCGTGACTGAATTGGAATTTTGACATGCGTCGGTTGTGAGGGAAAGAACATGACGAGTTACCGCCTGGATGTTAACCGCTCCATGCACAGTTCCTAAACGGAAAAAAAGAAGAAAAGCACGTGAGCGTAATGATAGTAGTTGGTGGGCATCTAAATACGACTTTAAAATGTGTCAAAGTATACGATTACCATACCATGCAAAAGTTATAGATATAAATAAGGGGTCCGTTCAGATTGGCCCAGTAGCGGCCGGATGTAAGAGTAGAATTTCACCGATAGTACAGAATCTAAATCCACTCCAGATTTGTACAAGCTACGGTCTATACAGGTGAAAGAAACCGATCCATCCATAGAAAAAACTGCTTAAAACGAGTACTGGAAACTGAGTACAAAGAATAAGACTGTGACCTAATAACTAGATAGATAGTACAGAGGAAGAAAATTTGCATGCCATCAAGCGATACTACCACTGTCAACCGAAAAAAGCTCGTCAAGGTATATACTCACTTCCAACAAATAAAAGGCCCGACGGGAAATATGCCGTGAGACATCAAGACACAGCTTAACTGTCAGGTCAAGGCACCACGTAGCCAGAAAGGGAAGCCTCAAACGAAATAACAAACGAATCAGTTGTACGGAGTAGAGACGCAAGCGCTGGAAGATGGATGAGAGGGCATTTTAATGAAAATACAGAGATAAAGGAGACAAATAACTACATCCTGCATTCGCGTGCGACTGTAAAAAGCAACTTATGGGTTCATCTATGGGAACAGGGCTATGCACAACCAACCCACAGTGCGAATACCGAATAAAATGCAATGCAACTAATCAAAAGCTTGTTGAAAAGGCCTGAATGGAAGATAAATATGGTAAGGTTCCTTTACTTTACCTTGCTTCCACCATTTACCGCAGCCGTTAACAGGTGTTGACCAAGATGACTAGGACAGGTGAAGTCCAAGCAGGAAATCAGTAGCTTCATCAAATTAGTGTGGCGGTCTTCCTCAAAAACGGATTCAGGATCGGCAACAATAGATGGAGTGGAACTCATGTGTAGACCAGATGGTAAGCACTGCGGTCGCCGCGACAACAGCAACGAGTGGAAAACGGAACACAGACCAGTGGTTTCCAGACGCGACTCACCCTCATCGGAACAAGTAAGTCGGCCGATACTGAGAATTAAAAAGCCTGAACAACGGTCACGCAGCTGAGCTGGATGGAACAATTTGCATACTTCATGAGAAACGTCATTTGATTCAGATTCCCCCGCCCCAAGATCGGAAGAAAGGNTGTACCCGATCGCATAAAAGTCTGAGTGCATCACCAAAAAACCGCAAAAACCTAGTGAGAAGCCGCCCTGGTTCACTAGTCTATAAAGGAATGGGGAGAGGACGAGAACAAGTTAGTTCTGCACTTTACCTGTTAAGCTGGTTTTAGAGACAAAAGAAGTGAGTCGCCGTGAAGTATTTAAGTGGAAATATTAGTCAATCTAACTTGAAACTACTATAATCCCCCTATGCGTTTACTTTTGATCTCCAGTTGTTTGCTCATCCGTACCCACCATTAACCCTGCCGCAAAGGCCGCCCCATCCTGATTACCGTGTGGTCGCACTACCAAGCAGAATCACAGGACTGGTCTCCGACAGGACTACCGCAACCGATACTACTGAGCCAACATTCCGCTCGGACCCGGACACAGTACTGTGGCGGTCGGTGACAGACGTGCACAATTGTCGACACCACGAAAGTGAATAAATGAGGCTTGTTGTATAAATTTGCTCATTTTTGTGTAAAGCACTGTAGACTTTCGAACCGAATTCTTCCTTTTGATATTCGGGTTCGGCAAACCTATGCGTGACTCAAAGTTCCGTATCGTGAACCTCAATATACATAGAAACACGTACCGATGGGTACAGAGCCAAATGAGGCACGAGCCCAGCGGCAAGGATCGCAGCGGCGGACGCGTGTGTCCAGGTGTTAGGAAGCCAGGCAAAATTCATTGTAGACTCGGTGGATACCGACGGTGAATCATGTCGTTGCCGAGAGGCAAGAAACACATTAGTCATGGTACTGATGGACTTGGGACTTCGTATGGAGCTGTCTGAATCTTTGTGGCCTTTAGCAACTAATCGGAGAGGAGGAAGTTCTTCCAGGTTGCGAGGGAAGGGTGTGTTAGAAATAGAAGCCGAACGACAATTGTGCGCGTCCCGTAGTGCTCCAGGAATGCCCACTGACGGGTCGGGGCCGGGTGTAATGAAGTCCATCAAGCGACGAAGGAAACTGGACTTCGGGTAACGAAAAAAGGAAATATCGACACTTACTGGAATGCGGTGGACACACCGGTCAACAAACGATAGATCAAAGTACTTGGAGGAGGACACGAAAACGCTACGACGACAGTAGATGTAAAGTTTACTGCGTATTTATAGGAAAACAAGCTCTCATCATCTAAAAGTTCAGATGTATTTTCAAGTTTGATTCCAATGACAAAAGCTAATCTTAGAAATTTATCGACAGAATGAAGGGTTCACTAAAATGAACCCTAAGCTTAGCCTTAGCTTCAGTAAGGTGGATAAGAGGATGGACTAGAACCACACCTGGTCCCCCATACATATAGGAAATCAAAATGATACACAAAACTGTCCCACGGTTGGGCTACACCGTGATGAGGGAACCCTAGATGTGCGACATGATACTTAAATGTGCCCGTTTGATAGGCGTTCTCAAGCTCGTAGTGTCACTGTCAGACATCTTGAGTACCCGCTGATCAGCTGTGGACGCATTCCATCATGATCATCACTGTCAGCTGTAATAACCACGTACTCGTCGTACAGTGGTTGCAGCTGCCGCAGTTTCGTTCAACGATGATTTGGAAGGCGCATTCCATAGGATTTAATTGCTCCTGAAACCTCCATCAATCAGTACAAGTTGCGATTCCAAGCTTCCATGACCTAATTTCGAAAGCAATTAGTCATGTCAGCGATGAGTAGTACAAAGATCACCCTTACGCACAAACAAGCAAGCTTTCGATGCCAACCAGCATTTGCCTCTTTGTGTATGTACACACGTGACGTATACGTACGGACACATGCAAGTGGTCTTACCCAAAGTAACCCAAATGCAAAGCGCCATATAATAAATAAATGCTTAGGCTTTAAAGAAATCAAGTAGAGTACTGAGGTGTAGATACCTACATTCCATGAAGACAAATGAAACGTGAAGTAGAGGAAAACGACCGTGTGACGCATTATCGTAATCTGCTCTTTGTGCACGTAACTAACCAAATCCTACCTGAAAGTTAGTGTTCGTTTCATCAGATCAACTCAGCCGATAACTCAACATTAATGGCTACACGGGAAAAATGTCAACTACTGAGACTGATGATGGAAAAGTTGAAAAAATTTAAAATTTAAAATTTAAAATTTCGCAAAGGATGTCTCCGCTGTAAGGCGCATCGGCACTATACAAGCCATGAAGGATGACCTAGCTGCACAGCCAATAAGGAACGGGATAGTATGACGGTAAACGTTTCGAGATGGATAGTGCTGTCTGTAAGAAATTTCCGACCAAGCGACCTTGGCTAATGCTGACTGCTAGTTAGCAATGTTGTGGAATGTAGGTGGCTCGGGTGCGCTGTTTGGTTGTTGGTCCGTTCGCCGAGCTTGGCAGTTGGATTGCAAACGTTTCATCACCAATCGAGGTGACATCGTCAAGAAGGAAACAACCGAATCACAGCATGACAACCACATACAGAACTGCTGAATTGAATGCACCCAACGAACCAACCAGACACAGGAGTTTGAAACCACGTGAGATTCACAGAAGACCAATCTAACTACACGACGACCATCTACAGAACTACCAAATACTGTTGAATTGTATGCACCCAACGAACCAACCAGACACAGGAGGTTGAGACCACGTGATATTCACAGAAGATCAATCAAACTACATGACGACCGTCTCCAGAACTACCAAATACTGTTTAGAAGCTATATAATCACAGGCAGAAGAGGAGGAATTCACCCACTCAACCCTGCACTGACGATGTCACCTCGATTGGTGATGAAACGTTTGCAATACAACTGCCAAGCTCGGCGAACAGACCAACAACCAAGCTGACTGCTAGTCTTTTTCTGTGCAGTAAGTCAGCCTAAAAGTAGTGGATGCAATTCAACATTCGGCGATCAATGGAACAATTAGCTGCACAAACACTGAGAATTCCGGAACAGTGAAACGCAAAAGCCAAGTACAGCAATACTCACGACTGGCGCAATCTGTCGTCCCAGGCTATAGTAGAATTCATATCATACAAATATCGTCCAAATGAAGTCAGAAGCTCCCAATCCCACTGATCTGGATCTTTGAGCATTTCCGGTGGTTGAACTAAAGGGATCGACCTGCTGGAAGAGGATGATGTTGGTTTGATCGAAAGTACTGGCACGACACCGGACTGGGAAATAATTTGATCAATCCAGGATTCAGATGACTGAAAAATGGAGCAAAAGCTAAGATATATCAGCCATATCCCGGGTGAGTAAACAGGGAAGAACAACGTAACTGCGGTATATCAAAATACTCATGGCTACTTTACAGAGGACAAGTTGCTTTTTGACTGCTATGTGAAAGGTGAAAATATGACGGAAGACGATTTTCGTCGACTGTACCATAACGGAAGGAATATATACATGCAGATACAAGATCAAATGAACTAAGGCTAATTCAGAAATATTTCGTGAGAGCAGGCTCGGGAAAAGTAACCTCCTGACTTCCAACAAATAACACTATTTCCTTAGAGTCCACTCCGCTCTAAACAACATCCAGAATGTACACCAAGGGTAGGTGTGTATCGAGTATATCGCTAATCGGGAAACGGAAAATTTTTTCCAGAATAGCTATGGGTGACAAACTTATTATCGTAGATATACTACACTGTCAATATCAGGAAATAAGCGGAAAAACAAGAAGAATTGGATCACCAAAAGTAATGCTTTCCAAGAGGAGCGATGAGAAATACGAAGCGCCCGGGCGATCGCGCACCACGCATATGGAAATTCTGGTGACTTTTATCGTTACGCTGCGGTTAATGATCCGGATTAGACCACTGACCAGTTTTCGATCATTTTGGCTTCCATGAATACCGATGTGGACAACGCGAAACACAGTTTCTGTGTATGTAGTAAATTCAAATAAGGTCGACGAAATTAAGAACAAAAGATTGGTTTTTTGGGTGCCGAACTTTTTACAGACTCTCCAATAAAGCTACAGTCAAAAGTACATTTAACTTGAAGTTTTGCGATGTAACATGCTAAGCAACTCTAGAACATCAGGGGGTGTAAGGTAGACAGAAGAGATACCATGGATCTACGAAATATAAATATCCCGTCGGGGCATCCCTCAACTGTAATTAACTTGTCTATCCTACACATCGTCGCTTTCAGTATCATGACAGTGAATATCTAGTTCAGATAATTAAATAACGAACTTTAATATTTTTGTCACCGTGGGGACTACGCCTTTCTATCTGATCTTGAGTAGCTGGTGGCAGCACTCAATAACGAATCTTAGTAGAACGAAGAATTAGGTGAGACTATGCGGACAAATTAGAGCAGACTGAATTCGCTGCTGGTAAGTGTGCGCAAACGCTTCATGTATACACATCGATTGGTTCTGGTCAGTTGCCGGCACACGTACGCCCGAATCGGTTTATCCACGATATATATATATATATATATATATATATATATATATATAA
>NW_008751880.1:114182-118640 GCF_000715545.1 Opisthorchis viverrini | reverse complement strand
GCCACACAACAGCCAACTGGCTACCTTCCACTCGAGGCTGAAGCAAGCCAACTGCATGCAAACGGCGAGCAACGGGATGTTCTCGAGGAAATAAGGCACCTGCCTGTAAAAGGATTCAAAATTCAAATAACTGCATCAGCAAACATACAGTTCACCATCGGATTCAGTGATACTAAGGGGAAGACCATTGCCCATCAGCATTCAGTTACTTCTACAAATTCAGTTCCACCTTCGGAAAGATGAACTAACCAGGAAATTACTCGAACGCTGATGAGAACAGTTATGAAGCGTAAGGAAATGATGATTGTAACCCGCGATCGCGTCAATCAAGGAGCGAATACCGACTTCAGCAAAACACCGGACATTAACCGTATGCCATAGACAATATGGACAACGCTCATTACTTTAAAAACATCACACGCGAAAAATTCAGCTGCGTTCCAGGTTGGTCTCCCATCAAAGCATAATTCACTTGCAAATGAATGTAATTCACTAATCGAGTTCTCTTCCAAAACATATGGAAAAACGACGCATCGAGGCAACGGGCGATCAGGACCAGTCTTTAGACATAAAAACCAAATACTCCCTATTTTTGTAACGGGTATACGGCAGAACGCTGCAGATGATATGGTAGAATAGCCTGGTGAGGAAAATCAAACGCAAAACGCTTACCTGCAAACATTGATAAAGTTTGAAAAAAAATGACCGATTTCGTTTAGATTACAAAAATTCACGTCAAACGCCCTGGGCTGAAGCAAAGCAAAGAGATTACTGTCCTTGCCTTACAATGTTAATTCAACCAAACCATCTGCGCAAGCACCTGACGTGTTGAAAAAAAAACATTCGCTGCACCTAAAAACTGTTAATTCAAAGTTCCTATGACATATCTTCAATGTATCGGTGATGATGGTTGTGAGTAATCTTTTGTTTTCGCCGATGTCTAGGTTTCAATGTGCTTCAACTGCTTGATGTCCAGATACCAAGCAGAAGAATGACGAGTCTCCTATCGTGGCAACCCACTCGGACGTGGTTACTGCCGAACCATGTGCACAAAATGAGTTGAGCTACTAATGACCTACCGTTGAGGACTGGTTATGGCAGTTGGACAGGACACATCTTAGCAAGCAGAACTTTATGATGTTCCCTTGTCTCACAGCTAGCAATCACTAGACGAACGTCGTATAGATGGCCACTGGTGATGAAATGTTCGGTGAGTACAGCCTACAGGCGAATCTCCATGATTAAATGGTGTCAAAGAAGTCATAAACAAAAGCTGCCCATATATATATATATATATATATATATATATATACGCGAAATGACGTACTTTGTAAGATAGTAAACCGAACAACAGACCGGCGCGAACGGACGTTGACTCATTTGAGTCGGAGATAGCACGAATTAGACCCTGTGAAAAAAATATTGGAGGAAAGTAAAGGAAGGAAAAGTGGTTGGGTGAGCGAGTAAAAGGAAGCCAAGGGTTTCAAAGGGCCAATGATAAACCGGATGAAACGGCAAGTGGATCGGTGAAAAAATTTCCTAAGTTCGAATCTGTGCATACCTCGAACCACTACATAGCACTCATATTGACCACCTTGCAAGATAGTTAATTTCAAAGGTCATTAAAAACGAACATAACCATGGCAGCACCAGCAAATACTAAATCATCTAAAACTCACAACAACAATAAAACAAGACAAGCACGAACGACGTAAACAAAGAATAATTGAAAATGGGAGCTCAAACTCAGAGTAGGCTGCTAGCAACCACACCAGTAATGGAAGGAACGGTGACCACCTGAGAACGTCATTTCAAACGTCATCATCAAACATCGTCCTGCAACGGTTTTGCAAACAATATATGCGCGTCATCCAGCGCCAACATCCTCAGGCATCCCGAAATCAATCTTCAAGCTTCGACGACCAGTCATCTGACCACCTTCAACGTCCGCACTCTTAAATCAAGCTGCTCTTGCTCCCACACTGGACCCACTTGGCATTGATGTGTGTGTCACAGAAACAAGAATGCAAGATGCAAGCACAGTTGTTGAGCTAACCACCCCAACATTCTAAACTCGTTACCGGCTACGCACCTATGATGATCCAGAGACTGTTGCAAGGGTTGGTATCGTCCTGACTCACCAGGCCATGGGTTCTTTGCTGGACTGGATATGGTTGATAGTCGTCCGTATATGCTTTCTCTGGTAACGTCCGCGGAGGAGTCTCACAAAGGTGAATTCGATCGATGTCTCTTTGTCGTGCCTGCTTACTGACTGTAGCTCTTACACCACCAAAGACAAGCTTTATGATGCTCTGAATGTCCTGTTACGGCAAACTCAGACATCGTTGTGGTTTCGCGAGGTCTGAATGCACAAGTGGATAGATAGGCTTAGAGCATCTGAGATTCAATAAGGTGTTGGACATGGATTGGACGCCGTATGTGCGGACAATTGTGGACGATTGCTTCAGCTGTGTGCTGACCGCAGGCTGTTTTTATGCAGTACTACCGTCCGGAATAGCCGAAGTAACATGGTGTCACATGGTGTACCCCAACGGCCTGCCGGTCACAAACTCGAATTAATCACATCACCATTAATTACGGATCGCTCGGATCAATAACTGACTGCCGCTCGTTTTGAAACAGATTTGTGGATTCCAACCACGTACTCATCCAGAGTCGCTTCTCTTTTCGTTTTCCAGGACCACGTAAGGTGCAGACAAATCGTTTTGCAACTGAGAGACTGGCAGATCCGAATGTAAGACGAACCAAACAGAATCGTCTTCTAGAGTCTCCTACAAATGCTCCACCACCAGATATGAATTCATACTGGGACGAGGTCAGCACTTCGTTGCACAGTGCTGGGAGTTTCGCCTGTACCATGGCGCTACCAGGCTCACTCAAGCACTGGAAATCAGACGGAACAGTAGCACTGCTCAGAGTTCGGAGAAATATCACAGCCGGTCCCGAACATAACATGGGGCAACGAATTCCCAGACGTCAATTAAAACTGAGCGTGATCCTAGTGGACACGGAAACGCAAGGAAATAGCAGAGGCCCAGAAAGCCGGGAATGCCCAAAGCTTATTTCCGTTGATCCGGTCCCTGGAAACCATTTGTGAGCAAAACCATCAAGGATCTGAATGCAGTGACAATGTTGAATAAAGAACTCCTCGACCTCGAACAACAACTATCTTGGCCACCAACTGCCACTCATCTGGAACCCCCAGCTGTTCTCTTAAGCGTCCAGACGACCCCTCACCCGCATTATTCAGTCAGCACCTGTCTGATAGTTTTGCCTATATTTGGGAAAAAGAGACTGTTCCAGACAACTAGAAAGAGTCGGTGACAGTGCCCGTTCCCAAAAACGGGCTTCTAGTGAGTGTGGTAACAATAGAGGGATCAGATTAACCCCACATGTAACGAGACTGCTGGCGTCACTCACCCTTCGTCGCCTTATTGTGGCTCGTGAAACACTGGCTAGAGACCAGCAAGCTGGTTTTCGGCCTGGTAGGGTTTTTCTCTACAACATCTTCACACTCCGTCGGGTGCTATGAAAACGTCAAACGTGTACAAGCATAACAAATTTTAGTACTCCAGGATTGCCAAGGTGCATTCAGATAGGTTAACTGATCTGTTCACATTGACACATTTGCTCATCAAGGAACGTCCCAAAAGTTTGTGAACATAATAAGTTCTTTGTATTCTCACACTTCCGGGCTTGTGAGAGTATACATAGAACTCTCCGTACACAAAGCGGTGTCCGTCAGGGGTGTCTGGGCTCTCCATTCCTGTTTAATTTGGCGATCGATCAAATAATGGGACGAACACTGGAAGGTCTTCAAAATACTAGTGTTTAAACAAACTCTCACAGAAACAACGTTCTCGTGTTCGAAGAGGAGGATAAGGTGCACATGTCTATCGATGAATTAACCAAAGTCATCAAGTCTTGCAGTAAGCACTTTGTACCCACAAATTGTGAAGTCATGCTCATGCTTATACAGTGACTAAATACGCCAACTACAACCTAGAGAGAGAGCCATCCGAAGCTGTAAGCGTTTTGCGTACCGTGGATGTTGCATTAGTTCCGGTTGAAGTGTGACAAATGAGATCACTGCACAAATCTGCAAGGCTTGGGTTGCCTATGCCAATTTGAGACACTTATTGCGTCAAGGCAGTATATCCCTAAATCTCAAGGGGCTTGTATATCATGCTCCAGAAAAGAGTGAAGGTGGACTAGGACGGGACTTATCGCTAGGTTACCACAACCATTCCGAGGTACCTATACCTGCAGACATTCACACAGGCGATCTGGATAGAAACTGACGACAAAAACGCCACTGACAGCGGTTGGCAGCCATATCTTGTAGTGTCTCCAACCAGGCACAGCGAGAATCACGCGGTCCCCATTCTGGAAGGCGAGTTGCACCGACAGCACCCAAGCGTTTCGTGATCTCCTTCA
>NW_008751880.1:104502-113427 GCF_000715545.1 Opisthorchis viverrini | reverse complement strand
TTTTGGAGAGCTCTCCGTACACTCTCACACGTTCGGAAGTCCGAGAATACAAAGAACGTATTATGTTTACAAACTTCCGGGGCATTCCTTGGTAGGCAAGCGTCTCAAGAACAACAGATTGATCAACCAAATCGAATGCGCCTCGGAAATCCAGTAATATTAGAATCGTGGGTCGCTTATACGTATGGCGTTGTTCTAGCACCGCCAAATACCACTGCCTTGCGGTTAGGCTTTTGAGCAAAAGGCTTTGGTTGAGGACCCTAACCTTCCTCCTGTCAAGGTGTGGGCGACCTGGCAGTATCCCAGCCCTCGTACAATCATGAAATTCACGAATAACATTACTCTCATTTTATTGCATGGCTGTGAAAGTTGGCCTGTTCGAGCAACGGAACTGACGTCTTCAGGTGCTCGACAACAATCGTTTCACCAACATCGCTCGTGTGGGTTGGTGTCGGAGAATCCTAACAAGGCTATTAAAAAGCAAGTTGTGCAAGAGACTTCCATTACACAATATGTCCAGCACCAGAAGCTCCGTTGGTTAGGTCATATATCGCGCACTCCCAATCATCGTTTGTCGAATAGAGTGCCGATTCCCGTACCCAATTCAGAGTGCGTGCAACAGTGCACGAAAGCGTCCGAAGCGCTTTTACCCATGCTAATGTATTGTAAGCTCGAACTGGTTGTATTGTTGTTGAAGTTCACATTGATTTCTTGCATTTGAATGAGTGAGTTCACCGGATGGACTGTAAACTAACAACTAGGAAAACGTCCCAAGGGGAAGAGCTGAAGACAGGATTAGGTACCCCGACCTGTCATCATCACCATGGACAGCATGACATCAGTGTTCAGCTGCCGTACAACCATGATTCATTAGAAGGCCTTAATGTGAAGAAAATAATGAAGGTGGGTGGAGAAGGCACTTAGTGCTAGCTAACCACAATCATTCCGAGGTGCCTACACATCCAGACACCTAATCCGGCAATCTGAGTGGTAACTAACAACAAGAACGCCGATGACATCAATCAGAAACCTGTTGTGGCCTGGTGTACGATCGTGCAACTCTGTATCGGTCCCTTGGCTTCCTGCTCCGCTCACTGTGGTATATCAGAAGGTACGGTAGCTCTACACAGCCCTTTATGGAGACAAAGGGAAATTAGTACAACTGTATTAATAGGGTAGTCACAATGTGTTCCACAAGGTCGTGTCAGAATCTCCGTGAGCAGATCACCTGAGTAGGTGTCTGGATGTGTAGGCACCTCGGAATGATTGTGGTTAGCTAGCACTAAGTGCCTTCTCCACCCACCTTCATTATTTTCTTCACATTAAGGCCTTCTAATGAATCATGGTTGTACGGCAGCTGAACACTGATGTCATGCTGTCCATGGTGATGATGACAGGTCGGGGTACCTAATCCTGTCTTCAGCTCTTCCCCTTGGGACGTTTTCCTAGTTGTTAGTTTACAGTCCATCCGGTGAACTCACTCATTCAAATGCAAGAAATCAATGTGAACTTCAACAACAATACAACCCGTTCGAGCTTACCATACATTAGCATGGGTAAAAGCGCTTCGGACGCTTTCGTGCACTGTTGCACGCACATTCCTGCCCAGTCAAGGGGGAAACGACCGGCGTCAGTAAAGCGAAATGACCCACATTGCAACGTTGAACACCGTACCCTACGGGTATAAACTTGTATTATGCGATCATCGTTGTTAGGGGCCAGGCTGAAAGTAGATTTTTGAGTCGTGTATTTTATCTTGTAACGTGAACTCAGTCAAAGTGAAAAGTTGATACGCCCTCTACAGGGTGTCTGCCATGCACGCGAACAGAAAACATCCCCTGTTGGTAGACATCGAGTAATTACGGTTATCCCAGGTCTACGCATCAGTTTGTCTAGACTTCTTGATAAATATAGAAACATGAATTTCAAAACTGACTTCAACAGAATGAAAAACATCGAGTAGTTAGACGAAGCCCGAAATAAATGTACAGAGATTATTGCAGGCAAAGCAAAGGCAACGCTCTGTGAAGGAAGAGCTAGTAATAACTGACCAAAAACTGTATGGATTTACTGTGCTTACTTCATATAAACCAGCTTGCACAAGCGTAGCGAGCAACAATGCGGTATAGCTGTCCGTCAGATCAACTGAAGTACAATTGGGCACTTCGAACTTGGAAAAAATGCGACATCCTTCGGCCGCAACAAAGCCCCCCTCGAGATCGCATGCAGTTTGAGGAGACTGCCTTTGGTAGTGGGGAGTTGGTGGGCATACAGTAGAAGGCTGCCGCAGATTCGACTGTGTCGGAGCAATACTGTGGTGCTGTAGGACAGAGCAGAGGTCATCCATAGGAGCCTGCATGGGAAGGGTGAATGGAGCACAGCTCGCCAAGGCCTCGGTGAGAGCTAAAATCGCCGGCTCCATGTATTTAACAGACGGATGTGGAAGAGGCAGAGTAGGGAAGAGGCCAAACAGCACCTCGAGTATCTGATCCTAATAGAAAAAATATGAAGACAGGCGTCCGGTAGACAAAAAAAGCTGTTACAAGAATATAAATATACAAAAGAAAAGATATAAGCGGTCCGTGGCACTTTAAGCCACCAGGGAATAGTCGAGAAGAGTTTGAGAGGTTGACTGGGACCAACCTTAGCAGAACATACACTGAGCTCAAAACACAAGTCTCGCTGATGCTTTATCGGCTTTGTGGAGAGTAACAGGGCAGGAGAGAAAAAGATTATCCCAACGATTCCTTGCATCAAAAACACAACGGGGAAAATGGAAAGGATGCCTAGTTTTTCAGGCGATAGCTACAGACAAGACGTGCTTGTTGGACGGATACAATGTTTCAAAAACAGTAAATGTATGCCATGCCAGCATCTCCAACAACCTCCAACAATTAGTGCACTGCTAAATTCCATCACATTAACCACTCGAGGATAGCTGAGTTCGATCCCCGGCTGCTCCATTTTTCAGTTAGAGCGGACACTCTCAAGTAGACAGAAATGACACGAACTTGGAGGTGAAAACGAACAGGCAATAAATCGTGACACCTGTTACTAGGGGATAAACAGACCTTGGGCAGGAGCGGAAACCGGAGGAGCGAGCAGCAAGGAAGCAAGACGCAGTTAAACATTTAAATCACGCTACTCATGAGTAGTCCAAACAGAAGATAAAAATTACCCCCGATCGCCATTGATTCGCGGGAACCAACACCAACCTAGCCTAAGCACCATGAATGAGTCATTTCAGCCAATTTCCACAAGGAATGCAGGTAAGGTCTTCAGTACTTATGAAAAATCGCTGAATGCCATGATTGGTATTCATATAGATGGAACAGCACAATGGAAATGCACTCCAAACCATACCGCTGTCACAGGCATAAAAATGCCGCGACCGGACGAGTAATTTTGCTTTCTGATGTTTAATCGGTAGCAGAAGCGGCACTCCGGGAAAATGAGCTTGTGTGCACAGTCGACGGATCACCAGTTATACGGTGTATGGTATTCGCGGGAACCAACACCAACCTAGCCTAAGCACCATGAATGAGTCATTTCAGCCAATTTCCACAAGGAATGCAGGTAAGGTCTTCAGTACTTATGAAAAATCGCTGAATGCCATGATTGGTATTCATATAGATGGAACAGCACAATGGAAATGCACTCCAAACCATACCGCTGTCACAGGCATAAAAATGCCGCGACCGGACGAGTAATTTTGCTTTCTGATGTTTAATCGGTAGCAGAAGCGGCACTCCGGGAAAATGAGCTTGTGTGCACAGTCGACGGATCACCAGTTATACGGTGTATGGTCTGACAAATGGCAGTTTACACTTTTTACGTGGGAAGCACATGCCAAATGATGCTCACGTTCATTCAGGCTGTGCGAAATAGATCGAACTTCGGAAGGAACTGATCGTAAGAGTCTACGTCACCACCAATTTAACCGTCCATGAGGCAATTCAAACGGGGAGAGCGCGAATACGGGTAAGGAAGCCTCTAAGGGTATCTAGCTAATGAAGATGAAGCGGAAGAAAAGCCTCATCTGAGATCACTCGCTGTGGTAAGCTTAGTTTGGAGTTTCTTGTGGAAGTATAAAAACCCACATGGGAGAATCACTCCTGAGAGAGCGATCGCTCGTGTCGTATCAGGAACATAAGTAAGCGTTAGTACATTTCCGAAGATGCAAACACTCTGAGGTATGGTTTTTTGTCGCTGGTTTGGGCTTTCATGAGTCACTTTGTTGCGATTTATTGCTACAAAGTTATGCGGATAACTTTGGTACTCATGAAAGCGTCACTAAATGGAATTGTGAAAAGCGTTGCAGACGACGCCACGTAGTTGACAATTGCCCAGAGTTTGTCAGACTGACTCACCCGCATTTCTGTGGTGCCAACGGCCAAGCTATACATGAGGGCTTGAAGGCAAGGAAGACCTTCGTTCAGGAAGTACAAAAGCCCTACGGTAGACAAGAGAATAAAAATGACCGATAACGTAACCTGCAATAACAAGAACAGACGACCAAAACAAGTAATTGGAGACCAATTCAACGTTTAGTTGGGTCCATAAGAACTTCTTCACAATCCACTACCCTTGGGACAGCAAATCACAATTAATTGAAACTAAACTGTTGTTTGCAAATCACGTTAACATCAACAGAGGGATCTCAGCTGAATATCTCGTTGAGCTTCGAAAGCAAAACTAGTACTGGGATGTCTGCGCAACACGCGGTCTTGTATCAAGCAAAGCACTTCGACCTCTTGGATATCGCTCCAAACGAACTACGAAGCGGACTTTGTGTAGCACTTCCACTTGAAGGGCACCACAAGCCAGAGACTCAGCTAGATCCCACGGTCACACCAACTTCATTCGCGAGTGTAGAACCCGACAGTTAAAGATGTTTTCGAGAGCCAATCGTTTTCACTAAAGAACCTGCAGTTATTGGTTGTCGATCAGGTGGCTGTTAGGATCTTTCGAATTTGCAAATGTTGCCAACGTTTCGCCACCAATCAAGGGAACATAATAAGTGTGTGTACGCGTGGTGCTCAGAGACGTTCACTGGCCCAGGCATGACGACAGATGGCAGAGTTGGTCAACGGTGTTGCATTTGTGCAATACCCGACTACGTTGCCCTGATAGTTAAGGTATCAGATACCCACTTCGCATACACGAAGTGTAAGATCATCCTCCTGGTCATGCAGTGACTCAATACGCCAGCTACAACTTAGAGAGCCACCTGAATATGTGGGGCGTTTTGCGTACCGTGGAAGTTGTATAAGTTCCGATTGTAGTGTGACAAATGAGATCACTGCATGAATCTACAAGGCTTGGGTCGCCTACGCCAATTTGAGACACCTATTGCGTCAAGGCGGTATACCCCTGAATCTCAAGGGCGTTGTGTATCATGCTACAGTACGGCTATTTTATTGTATGGCTGTGGGACTTGGCCTGTTCGAGCAATGCAACTAAGGAGTCTCCAGGCGTTCGATAACAGTTGTCTCGTGTGGGTTGGTGTCGAAGAATCCATAACGAGGCTACTAGAAAGCGAGTTCTACAACGGGGACTTCCATTAAAGAATATGTCCAGCACCAGAAACTGCGTTGGTTAGGCCATGTATTGCGAAGAGAGTGCTGTTTTTGAGTGCTCTTGGTGATACTCGCCCCTCAGGAAAGGGACCGCGTGACCCCCAATGCGCGCGGTTGGAGACGCTGCAAGAAGTGGTTGCTGAAATGTCAACGGTGTTCTTCTTGTCAGTTTCCATCCAGATTGCCTGATTGAGTGTTTGGAGGTGTAGTCACCTCGGAATGATTGTGGTAAGCTAGCCCTAAGTCCCTTCCCACCCACCTTTATTATTTTCTTCACAATAAGGCCTTCGAATAAATCATGACTGTATGGCAGCGAAGCATCGGTGTTAAACACAGATGTCATGCTGTCCCTGGTGATGATGATGATGATGGTGATGACAGTGCTTATAAACTGCCGCTGGAAGAGTGCAGTACGGGGTGTTCTCTATGTGACCAGCATCTCAGCTGCATGTTATGAAGACTAGCGGCAAACTCGGGGATACTCAGTCCAAACGCGGCAAAGTAACAACAGCCTGGACATTTGATTATAACATTAGGCGGGCGTGCACAATAATAACAGTGAGTACAGGAAGTCTAGAAGGCAGAAAAGAACGCCGACAAAAGAGAGCTATGCTACAAACCCAAACTGTAGTGACGCACTCACCAGACCATGAACGAAGAATCGTTATCAGGGAAATTTTCGCACAAGCCGTGAAAGAAGGGTAGCTGCAGAAGAGCAGAAAAAGAATATAAACCCAACACATACAAACAAACGGCTGTCGACAAAACGATCAGGAAGACTTCGTGAGTATCCCCGTTAGACTGATATGGGATGTGTGTTGATACATACTACGAGTAGTCAATAGCAAGATAACAATGGCAACCTCAAAGCGACCAACCACATTTTCATGACTGATTGAAATTGTGTGGTTCCTTGAAGCGCGCGTGGTTACAGGATAACTATGTATTTAAAGTGGTTTCAGAAACTGTAGCTTCATCTCGCGCAAAATCGAATCTCGCGGAGGCCAGAGTCGCAATGCACTTCAATACTTACCCAGTTTTTAAACATAGGGATTTTCTTTGCAGTTAGTCCGCACCGCATCCCTCTCTATTCCACTGCTAAGGTTTTGTTCCCGTATGGCAACATAACAATCCAGGACCAGTATGTAGTGCTGATGTGACGGTGATCGTAAGCTCCATTTTTGGGTGTTAAATTCTTTAGGCTGCCCAAGATCAAGTAAGAGGGAGACCACTACCCATTCGTCCAGGAGATCGCGGCAAATAGAGCCAACGGAAAACGGGCGTTGGATCAACTAGGCATTAGCAAAGCACGTGCCACATGTAGCATAAAACTGAGATGAGCGATTCTTCACTTGACCACATTAATATGAACAGATAACAATAACAAGCAGTCAGACCCAGTGATGGCCATTTTCTAATAGACAATGACATTAACGATAAAGACAATGTTCCACGACGTCATGATCGTGTCTAGAGTTTCATTTAAGAAATTCCTCAAGGACCACGGCCAAAACCATACTCACCAAATGGATCCTAATCCTACTTCCCAGCCTGCGATCGTTAGCACCCTACTCACAACCAAATTTTGACTGTCAAGGCTCATGTGGACTGCACATCGACTTCGCAGCTTTGAGGTCCATCGATCACTCATGTGGGGCCTCATAAGACGAAGGATTACTATGACAACGAAAACTCGACATGAAGAACCTGATTAGAAAAACATTCATTTGATGGTCAATGGGGATAGGGGACAAAATGGTCACCCGTGGAATCTCAGAGATTCCAGTATTCATTCCACCACACGATGGCAATCATGTTCGTATTGTCTTTATACTCATATTCCAGAGAACGAATAACTATTAATCCCGGCCGACAGTTTCCAAAGTCCAGTTCTATGGCTTTTCCAAATATACGCTTTGCGGTTGCAAGGCAGTGAAGCGTCAGCGTCGACGCTGATGCTGGTAATACTGAGCATTATGCAACTTCGACGCACCAGAAATAAACGTAAAAATCGTCAATCATCCAAAATACTGAAGAACAGGAAACCTACTTTCAGTGATCTCAGTTTCCCACCTAATGGAAAACGTCCATTCTGACGGACTTACGAAAAGCACTCACTTATCATAGGGTGACTTGATCCGAAACGGACGCTCCAGTATGCGAGTGAATGGAACCAGGAATTTCTGAAAGCGAAACAAATGACAACGGGAACGTCCCTAACTGAACAATAAGAGTACACAAAAAAACAGTTAGTTCAAAGGATGCGGATGAACGTACTGCAACTCGCCGAACGGGTAACAAGTGTAGGGTCCTGGTGGAATTCATCAAACTTGATAGAGACAGGAGAACAGCTCCTTGAACACGCGCGGGGTGGACTGTGTTTAGGTCAGGTGAACAGGCGAACGCTGTCAATAAAACTTGAACCAACAAGGCATTCAGAGAATCTGGCCGGTCGATCGAAGGTTTGGAGTGAAGATGTGTGCCCGTTGAAAGGGTTTTGATGTGTTTAGGGGCTAAAAGTACTGCAAAGAGCCAAATGGATACAAGCATTTAGGGCTTGAAGCAAACTTATAGAAAGACACGAACTAGAGTAATACATAGGTCTTGGAACGCCATCAGTAGTAAAGTGGTCAGCGTCCACAGGAAGCTAGCCTAGTTGGACGCATCATTTTATTGCTTCCACAGATGGAAGAAATACGTTCATCCCACAAAAGATACAAACACGACCACAACTTCATACTTTAAGTGAAGACTATCTCTTAATCATCAGGATAATCTAAATGCTTTGCAGGATGGCTGTCAGACATGGTACCGCAAATCATGTAATTAGTTTTGGCGCTAATTTAGATGTTCTTGATGGGTGTCAGCAGTCGCACCCAGCACCTAGCCGAAACACGATTTTAGTGAAATCTAAATCCACCACTACAAAGATTACTGGAATCTCCCACTGAGCAGAAGAGACGTCTCTCTGGTCTTGGGGCACACTAGAGTGGCACCACCGGAATGTCCAAAGATGTTCGAAAGGCTCTGTCACGAAGAGACTGGACCTTACCGTGAGCAGAAGGTCTCTCTGGTCTTGGGGCACACTAGAGTGGCACCACCGGAATGTCCAAAGATGTTCGAAAGGCTCTGTCACGAAGAGACAGACTCTTACCGTGGTGTGAAGGTTTGCGCACCTCAGCGATCCATTGAGCTATACTGGAGAGTGTCTCGCGACACTCACAGAGTCTCTCATACCAGGTTGGTCAATGGTTAGAGGTCTGACGAACACAGTCTCCTGGCCCTCCAGGTTGGGGGTTGGAACATGTGGCGACTTGTTCCGTAGAAATGGTAATGCATTTGCATT
>NW_008751880.1:99794-101987 GCF_000715545.1 Opisthorchis viverrini | reverse complement strand
TGAATGTCTGGAGGTGTAGGCACCTCGGAATGATTGTGTTAAGCTAGCACTAAGTCCCTTCCCCGTCCACCTTTATTCTTTTCTTTACAATAAGGCTTTCAAATAAGTCATGGTTGTACGGCAGTGAAGCACTGGCGTTGAACACTGATGTCATGCTGTCGTTGATGATGATGATGATGATGATGTTTGAAAGGCTAGTCAACAGTCACAGACACAGGAAAGTGAGACGCACGAATGATGAGTAAACAGTCAACTCTGACGAAATACTTGTAAAAGCCTGTGAACATTGACCACATAGAAGCTCGCAGTAGTTAGTTGGCACAATTCAAATTTCTCGTTACAGCGGTTCTCCTTTCAACCACGTCAAAAGGTTGGCTCTACTCAGTTCGGTGGTGTGGAATGAGAACGCCACACCACAATCCTATGACGGTAAACTATATGCTAGGTGCTTGCCAGATTCTGCGGTTAATTGGTGAAGAACATCATGGTTGAGCAGCTGGCTCAAAAAATTGGAACCGTCGAGTTATATTGGACATCATTTGCACAGTGATGTTGGAGGCCCAATTTTGCTGATCTACCGGGAAACCTCAAAATGAAAAAGTCATATAGCTAAATAACTTAGTATAAGTCAACGGGGCGTAACACCTGCATGGTAAGGATGCTTTGGCTTGCTGAGAGGTTTGCAGCTTTCAGAGTGACCAACAAGGTCCGAACTTAATTCCTTCACCTAAATGTAGTCTGATATACGAAACAGAAGAGAGGGACTTCAGTCCAGCAACCGGAGAGAAAACACATTACTGACTCAGTTCAGCGATGATCAACAGGCAACTCCGAAGCGCGATATCATTTGTGATAGATTGTAGTTCCTCCGGAGCATCAGTTTCGACCAGTGCACGTCCATTCACCGCACCACGTTGTCTAAAACGATGAGCCAGATGTATCGGTTCTCTTTTCTTCTTCTGGCCTGTGCTCCATCCTCCTGAGAGAAATCGTCCTGCACGGAGGCAGGGAGCGGAAAGGGCTTGGATCAAACTTGCGGGAAAGAGGGAAGGTGCCAGCCGAACAAGGTGATACGACAGACGGAGGAACAGCTGACGCTCGTTAAGTGGAGATACCAAGGGGGATGCTGGTGACTTGGCTCGTGAAGTGAAAAGATTGGCTTCCGGTTGTCCTAAAGAGGGCGGTGCTTGAGTGGTACCTGTAATTTATCAAAATCACGGAAGAAGATAGCGGCAGAGCATTCACTAAAAGAAAAGACATACGACTATGAATATAAGTCGAAAACAAGCAGGACAACTTCGAAGATGTGCATGCCTGATAACCTGTCACAGTGAATGTCGGAAGGAGGATGAGATACAGCTCCAGGCATGGTGACGTGAATGTGCTGATCAGCGACAACGATGTATATCCGGTGTACCTACGCTATGGTTGAAACATGAAGACGAAACTGTCTGTTGATCTACAAGTACCCTAAGAGCAGAAGAAACTTACAGATTTGTGTGCATCCTTGGCTTGGACGCCATTTCGCGACGACCTTTTACCATCTGTTGACTGCTAGGCGTTAGCAGAGGACAGACTTATATTTACAGTGAACCTATTCGTAGAATGACGAAATCGACCCATATTAGAACGGTGGTCCCCGGATAGGACACTCGTGAAGTACAAGGTTGTAGAATGTCACTAGAAGTATTGTTCAAAAGCTTAACCTTCCAGATTTCCGAACCCCCTCATTTCGGAATGGTAGTCCAGATACGTACCAGTTGAAACAACTCTACCGAGTTCGAAAACGGCGGAACAAAGGTGGCTTTCTGGACTCCATTCTGTCTCATCAACAACATATACAAAAGCTCTTGACGATCATGGAGACTGATGGAAACCATCACTAGTTAATTGAATGCCTTATTGGCCACGACGAAGCTGCATGGTTCAAAATCTGTAGACAGATTTGGTGAATGTGTAGAAGTTGCGCATGTAGGTGTGGAATGGAAGCGACCAACCACAGCATTTGTCTCGGCAATATCGCGCTTTTGTCCAAACACAAGATGTTCTGAAACATTCAAACCACCTTCAAACTAAAGATTGTAGTATAGCCCGTTGCGAATGTCTCAGCAACATCCTATCTTGAATGACTTAGGAATTGGTATTGTATTGCTGTCGACTTAATCGTTATGTTATATATGTTATATATATTTA
>NW_008751880.1:82181-99427 GCF_000715545.1 Opisthorchis viverrini | reverse complement strand
TTTGTTATATATATATATATATATATATATATATGTACATAACAATATATATATTATATTATTATTATATATTATATAATCCCTGATCCGAATTGTGGGAAAATCTGAAGCGTGATAACGCGGCCTGATGAACTGCTTCCCATACAAGCCCGGAGAACTTTTAGTTACAGGTAGAACATGTACGAACAGAGAACGAAAATTTTAAACGACCGTGAGGTGTCCAGTGTGATCACTGCCACAGAAACTCGCGCTGCCCCTAACACACATGCCTGATTACAGTCAGACCCGCCGATCAAAGGGCAATTAGTTTCATTCCCAAAAGGAGTATCAATGAGTAACCTCCAAGACCTACTCAATACCCGAATTCGCTACGAGATGACAGTACCGGTATTCATCTGACTGCTAGTTTACCACCATTCCCACTAAGACCGTGCGGAAAAATACATCCACCAGAAAGTAGTCCGACATGGTTGCATTTTCACCACTCGTCAGCTAAGGGCATCTTGTGGAGCACGGACAATCCCTTCAACAATCCTACGCACATTTATTTGAATTATTCGTTCGTTGACCTGTAAGTGAGTTGGAATTTCAAATCATCACCATCATCATCATCACCATGGACAGCATGACATTTGTGTTTAACACCGATGCTTTGCTGTCGTACAACCATGATTTATTTGAAGGCCTTGTTATGAAGAAAATAATGAAGGTGGGTGGGAAGGGACTTCATGCTAGCTTACCACAATCATTCCGAGGTGCCCACATTTCCAGACACTCAATCAGGTAATCTGAATGGAAACTGACAACAAGAACGTCGCTGACCTTCCAGCAACCATTTCTTGCAACGTCTCCAACTACGCGCATTGGGGGTTACGCGGTCTCCATCCTGAGAGGCGAGTATCACCAAGAACACCCAAAACAGCACTCTTCGAACCCGAGCTCTGTCTCTCGACTTCCCCTGTCTAGGCTTGGGCAACCTGACAGTATCCCAGCCCTCGTGTTTCCTTCGTGTGGCATGGCAGCTAGACACCGAAAGGGTGCTACAGCTGAACAACAACAACTCTTCGGCAAACGATGATTCAGATTGCGCAATACATGGCCCAACCAACGCAGTTTCTGGTGTTGGACATATTCTTTAATGGAAGTCCCCGTTGTAGAACTCGCTTTCTAGTAGCCTCGTTATGGATTCTTCGGCACCAACCCACACGAGCTATGGTGGTGAGACAACTGTTGTCGAACGCCTGAAGACTCCTTAGTTGCATTGCTCGAACAGGCCAAGTCTCACAGCCATACAATAAAATAGCCGTATTGTAGCATGACGTACAAGTACCTTGAGATTCAGGAATACACCGCCTTGACGCAGGTGTCTCAAATAAGCACACGCGACTCGATCCTTGCAGATTCGTGCAATGATCTCATTTGTCACACTGCAATCACAACCAATACAGCTTCCAAGGTGCGTAAAATGCTCCACAACAGGATTTCGAGTGTGTCCTACTGCGAGGATTTGACCGTCACGAAATTCTCAACCTCGCCCCAATCTGTCACTAAACTGCTCCAGCCTTCGATTGAAACGTCCACTAGCCTACCGGGAAAATTTGGAATTAAACAAAATGACAACACCATGGACACACTTTAGGAAGCCTACTTCGAGAAGAATGGGCGTCACTGGAGGCAGTGCAGTGAACCATTGAAACACGCGTCATTGTGTTAGGTGTGTATGATGTGAATGAGCAGAGACTGTTGTCCCGTAAAAAGATTCACACACAGGTGTTAACTACTGGTTTATCTCGTGTGTTTTCAAATGACAGGCAAACATTGCAGCGTTTGACAATCTCGTAAAACTAGTTAATAACGGGTCTAGAAAAATAGTGTCACAACTTCAAAGTGCACTGAGTCGTTGCGTTACGCACAAAACAGTAACCCCCACATTCCCAGAGCAAAGTGGACCGAAAGACGATGGATTCAATCAGGATTGCTGGCCGCAGCGACATCCAGTGACTAGTTGGCCGCATTTCAGGAGTAACGAAATACAGTGGTGAATGCGAGCGAAGCTACTTCTATATTTTACAACGTCTCATCCACGTGCCCACAACAAGCCTTACGTTGCTTCACCAAAGAGCGCTTGGTCTAGCATATGTCGATACTGCTGACCTGACACTTCGCCGACTTCGAATTCGACTTGCGAATGCCTGTGGGAAAACCGCCTGTAAGAATGCCCACGCTATCGTACGACCGGAAGCAAGTTGCGTGTCCAAAACGAAATGGTCGTCCTGAAACAAAGTTACCTCTGGTGGCAGACAGCCAAATGATTTGGTCCGCCACCAATGCATAACTACATAAAGTCTGTATAATGTAAGTTCTTACAACAAAACAGTAGAACATCAAAAGAATAGACTAACGTAGTCTCGGATTAATGGTTCTCCGAGCGCGTCTAACTAGCTGATCTGATAACCAGTTTGGCAGCCCCACCGTGGTAGTCGGTAATGCAACTGGTTGTTGGCTATGGCACTCTGGGTTCACATGAGTGGAAGTCACGGGAAAAGGAGAGGTGGTAGGTTGGTTGTGATAAGGTACTGCATCACGATGGTCGGAAGGACAAGTAGAGAGTGCTGTTGGTTGAGATGATGACACAGCCGGCTCTTGCATGTACGACAGATCCAAACAGCTGTGCGAAAAGCAAAGATTTAAACATGAGAGTAAAAATAGCGAAGGGCGGTTGGCTTCAATCACGTTGTTTATTTTCACTTAATAAAGGAACAGTTGGTTGTGGTTTGAGGGCAAATGCATTTATCCATATCAGCCTTCCTGTTGTCTATTAATATATCCTCGACAAAGCTAGGACATGTTTGCAAACCAAGCAGAAACCACGCTTATAGACCACACCCTCGTGCCCTAAAACAGAAAAGCTCAGCTAACATACAACGGATGTTATCAGGTTGGTACATATAAGCAACCAAGTATCACCTAGCTTTCTCCTTTGGGAAAAATTGTTCAGCTGTAGCACCCATGCAGTGGCCAACTGCATGCCACCCGAAGGTTGCACAAGGGTTGGGATACTGCCAGGTTGCCCAAACCTAGACGGGGAAGTCGAGAGGCAGAGGTCGGATTCGAACCACGGACCTTCCAATCAGTGAATTCGCGCTCTAACTACTTGGACCATCGCATCCCTTGCTTGGGGAGATGTCAATATGGGATATGGAACGGTTTGTCAGCAAGATTCCAGTTCAAACTGGCGACAACACTGGTGTTTGTGGTCGGTTACTTGTCGGCAAAGCCGTCCATTTGGATGTGATGAAACACCCACTCCTACAATGTGCGTGCATCCAGTGGTTTGAACACTGCTGACCGGAAAATACGATTCGGACACCGGCCACTCATATCGTAGCAGAAACAATATGTTATGCTCATAGTGAAAGCTGGGACGAGGAATCGATCTATCATATTTCATGTAACTTCGTTCATTCCACAGTCTCGATAAAACGGATCCATTTTCCTTGGTGCATACAGCTTGTTTGGGTAATCAAGCGGCAGAAAACTGTCACTAACATACAGTGCGTTTTGTTAGTTTCCATTAAAGGTTACCTCTGGCACAAAAGACGGCCTCGCCTCTTAAGGTTTAACCGATTGTAATGTCACCAAAGCACGAAAATCGGCTGCACACACATCATAAATAAAAGAAAAGTATAATACTGGATAGTTAGGCGTCCAGCTGTAGCACCCTTCTGGTGCCTAGCTGCCATGCCATCCGAAGGAAGCACCAGAGCTGAGATACTGCCAGGTTGCCCAAGCCTAGACAGGGGAAGTCGAGTGCCAGAGGTCGGGTTCGAACCACGGACCTTCCGGTTAGTAGATTTGCGCTCTAACCACTTGGGCCATCTCGCCCCCAATACTGGATAACTAAGTGTATGAACACCGGGGGCGCAATATTCGGCACATGGGGCTGAAAAAACTCGATCATAGGGTTCTGATCTCGTGTACTTCGGTACGTGCTCACTTGGTCGATAGTTTGATCGATCAGCAATGAAAGACTAGCCCAAGACCGAAGTGTGCACACCGGCCTTGGAAAATACCGTTTGGCTGGTGTCGAGTTGGTACAACGCACAAAACTGAAGTGAATGAGGCTACGTCAAACAGCGAAGGTATCAAGTGTGTTTTTAGAGACGCGATTCGTTAGTTTATCTTAATTACTTACTAAAAGGTGGTGCTGAATATTGCCGAAGCAAAATGTTCAACCTTATTATAGGTGCATACCTCTGCGTCATGGATTAATCAGCAGTCACTAACGAATAGAACGTATATATATATATATATAACGTTCTAAGGCTGAGCAGCCACCCACGTGGGATTGCACAAGACTAGACCTGCGAATTCGGCACAGCGACGGTATTCAAATCCCACATTAAAACAGGCTAAGCAGCTTATGATTTGAAATCGCACTGCCGGAGGTCGGTTGTTACGTGCAGTGCTTTGTGATAGCCTCGACTTACTAAAATGATAAGCTCATAAGCACCAAGCCAGTGCAAATGACTGACACGCCATTGCCAGAGCTAATGAAACAACCGGAGTATCCAGTGCTTTTCCTTGACATGCAAGCGACACGTTCAGAGACTGAATATTCTGAAGCATGACCTCGCACTATGTAGGTGCAAGGCGCATGCATAAAGGTGGTATGATGGTGGTTAGGTTATTCAGCAGTGTGGATTGTTTGTTCCCGTATAAGGACGCTTCTGCTTGGTGACTCAACACAACACTTGCCCCGGCACGTCCGGTGGCAGCGGCCTTCTTGTTACCAGGGTTGCACAGCCAGGAGCGGAGATTGCCGGAGTGGTTAGTTCAATCACAGTACGTGTAACTTGAACTCAGGTTTCTGATGCACAGGACGTCTGCGCAGGAAAAAAATTCCGGCTTAAGAGCAGGGCGTTCTGTTTCCCCGCTCGCCTGAGGGTTCTAAGATTACAGCCAGCTAAGTAGACCGTGCAAGGCGCATGCATAAAGGTGGTATGATGGTGGTTAGGTTATTCAGCAGTGTGGATTGTTTGTTCCCGTATAAGGACGCTTCTGCTTGGTGACTCAACACAACACTTGCCCCGGCACGTCCGGTGGCAGCGGCCTTCTTGTTACCAGGGTTGCACAGCCAGGAGCGGAGATTGCCGGAGTGGTTAGTTCAATCACAGTACGTGTAACTTGAACTCAGGTTTCTGATGTACAGGACGTCTGCGCAGGAAAAAAATTCCAGCTTAATAGCGGGGCAGTCTGTTTCCCCGCTCACCTGAGTGTTCTAAGATTACAGCCAGCTAAGTAGACCTTCCTTAGGGGTTTGAAAATTGATTTCAGTGTGTCTGTGGCTGTTACTGAAGACAAAAAGACAGAAGTTGCCGCAAGAATGATGCCAGGTGAACAGAACTGGCAATCCTTGCAGAGAGGTAAGGGAGAGGGAGAAATATCTGAAAATTCGAGAAGGCTTCAGCAGTAGTGTCTTTGGTACCGGTTCGGACAGCTAAAAGGACGAACAATAGTTACGTAACAAGTGGCGTGTTCTTGCCTAGATGATCGATGGCAGCTTGATCGGGCTAATTGGGTTTGTCATATCTGCGTACACAGAGTTGAACTCACTAGTCTGATAATGAACGGTTTGCTCACGTACAGGGTTAATTGTCGAACTCGACTGATCAATTATCCGTAACCCGATGACTGAGTTGGGCTGACCTAATGACCCGTATTGATTAAATGGCTCAGGATTGCACTGCTGCCTTACTTCCCAATCAACATGCATCTGCTCGTGCAACCGATTAGTTTGCGGACCACATACGCGCAGATGAGTAGACACCGCTAACCATTCGGGGGTAGACTACTTATGTTAGAGATTCGTACTGAACGTTGGCAGCATTGAGTGATTTTCTTATGTCTAATAATTGTAGGCACTGTCACTGTATATACTGTTTTCATTCTGCTGACAGTGAGCTGTTTCTCCGTTTCCTACGCTTTTAACGGAGTTCAGAGAAGAAAAGTTTTGTTCTAAGGAGAGTCGCGAGTTCCTGTCTAGAATGTAAGGTGAGTAAATCTTCCTGGCGTTACTCGTTAGATAGACAAGCGTTTCGTTCGCACGAAATATCAAGAGACTGTGAAAGTTTGTAGATCTCATAAAGTGCCATCGGTTTTCCTCTCGAGAGCCAAGTCCAAACAAAAAAACAGTTTGCACTCTTGCTCTGCAGTAAATCGGATGCACGACGGCACACTACTGAGTTGTTTCAGAAAATCGTCACAAATGATTTGAAATCAGTACCAACCTCAGACAATAGATTTAGTGTCACTATTCGCCACAAAGGCCTTCTCGACTTCGTCCAGGTCAAACTGGTCAGGAGCGAACCCTCTAAGCTAGTTTGGTCATCACTCAAAGACCCCTCAAAGATGTGCGCCAAAAATGCGCCGCGTGAGACAAATAACAAAGGCACATGAAACAAGACTAACCGAGCCACGAGCAGATCCAGTCGACAGTCCAAAAAAAGACGGACATCTACACATGTATGTAAGTAGTATCGAAGACAACGTAGAGCTGCACAGCGTACAGAACGGTTGTGACACCATATAGTTAGGCGTAAACTGAAAAGGAAGAGATGGATTGATAAGACAAAAATATCCAATCATCAGCAATGAAATAATACACATATCGATATTTCGCCTACTATCAAGCGAACTTTGGATTATTTGGGCATGAAAACTACATTCCACGAGACAGTAAATTAGGAAACACACAAAACACTCGGTACGATTCCGTGCCGATTAGAGTCCCTTTTGAATTCATTTTACCATCTTGTCTAGCGGTTCCAAACGTTATTCAGCCAATCAACCCTACGAATACGTGCTACAGTATTACCACTTCCCATGGGAATTGCTGAAAAATTAAGTTCAGTATGATACTTAGTGTTCATCCAGCTTTCCTGTATTACTGGATTCGATATGCGTCACTGAGGTTGCGCTTTCTTCAATTTCTCTAATACTATTTGTCACAGCTTTTGGTTTCCAAGTAGTTGGTCGTTTGGAGACAGATCGATTGGACCTGACTAGAAACCACAGTGTGCTGGAATTCCGTAAAATTCAAAGTATACTGAAAAACTTCACATTTCGTGATAAACTAGTGATTTCTGTCTGTCCACTAGTTCTTGGATAGAGCAAAATGACTAACAGTGGATTTCACTACTTTGCTCAGATTTGAGGTGAAGATGAAAAACGGATTCATATGAATATGTTGCCGGGTCAGACACGGAAATCACCGTCCAACTAATCGAAAAGTCGCACGCCAATGACTTGAATACTGTATTCGGTTCGCATCCAACAGTTGCCGCGTTGTCGCCTGGTAATTCCGAAATTCGTTCTGGCAACGACGTGACCTGTTAAGTGGAATCCATTTCACTCTAAATCTAATGGTTGGGAAATTTTGAGTAGATTCATCATTTGTTGCAATCTGAGAACGGTCAGCCTTGGGTAGTCGTAAAACCAACTGAAAAAACGTTTTGAGCCATGCCAAATTGTCACGATTGATTTTTCTTCGAATTATATACAGTTGTTGTTATTTCACTGCGTGTGCAGATCCTTCTGGTAACAAATATCGAGTAATTGAAACCGGTATAATACCAAGTCTGTATCAGATCAGGGTATACGCAATTTACGTGGCGATAAATTTGGGTTCTCACGCATCTGGTGCTACTAAAATAAGAAATTTCAGGGGTCAGTTGGGCAACTCTGTGACCTTGAAAGTGCAGCATAAACATCAGGCGACCTTAATGCGACACCTACGGAATATGCATAGAATAGGATGCGTTAGGATATGACAAAGGATCAAGTACTTCACCACCACCCAACTCTAAACCGTCAACTTTTCCTAAAGACAGAATTTGAGCACCTCAATTATCGCCAAAACCTTGTTCCTCGAGATTCGGTCGCGTTAGTAAGATCCAACGGAAGTAGTTGGACAAAGACCAGCGAAACTCCGTACTGAGATAACAGCCAATACAGGGTGAACAGCTTTCGCTACTGAAAATAACCACAATCTTCTTCAACTTATCTGAAAGACCGGCAAAAACATTACGGCAAGGGAATAAAGGAAATAGAAGGATCTGTTATTCATTTACAAACTTATCGTCCAGAACGATGAGCAGAACACTGTGAAGATCAGTTCGCTTGGTTTTCCGCTGCAAGAACGTGATGAAGACGAGATGGAAAGTTAACTACTCAGCTCTTTCTAAACGGGAGGTTCGTGACTGCAAATTGTAAAGGGAAGCCAGGAAACTAATATGGATTCCTTCTCAACGACCGTGTTCAAGTTCGATGAATGAGGGCTTGTGTGTGAGACTACGATGTTGATGAGCTTCATATACAGAGAGCGGCAGCTTTCCGGGGAATGGCAAATTTCTCCTGTTGTTCCAATTTCAAAAGAGGCACCAGAAAAGCATGCCTCCTGAGTGCTTTCCAAGACAGTCACGTCTCTTGGGTACAATTATGCGGAACGTTATCGCGTGCCACATAAAATAGTTCAACCAGAAAACAGCGGGGAACCAGCAGAGTAAAGCGCAAATGATAAGGATGGTGTTTTTGTGACTCAGGCGCACTGGTCTAACGAATCCAAATGCCTAACTCTGGTTGTTTTACTGCCGGTTGAAAATTCGTTCAGTATTGTGTGAGCCAAAATGCCTGCTAGGTTCTACGAATAAAGATGGCAGCTCGCAGTATGCAGACTTAATGAACGGGTGGAGAGTGACTTTAGTGTCTGGCACCAGTCTGAATATCTGCTCACATCCGATCGACTCAAAACTACGCACAGGCTTAAGCCTCTGAAGATACAGCAACAAATCTATGAAAAACAGGCAAGGCTTCGTCTAGGTCGTGGATGCAAATGCTGTACCTCGGACCTTGAAATCTGGCCAGTAGCCCTCAGGTTCACCGAACTGATAGCAGCTTCGTTTTACGGCACCACCTAAGGCGTCCCCGGAAACTTTATCCTACATTTCTGCTCACTAAACTTAGAAGCTTTGGTCTAACGAAAAACCCCTCCGGATGGCAGGGACAAACATGATGTGCGACAGAGTTGATTTCGATCGCCTTTTATATTCAACCTCGAAATGATGGTGTATGGATAGCTTAAATTGTCCACCACATCAGGAGTCAAGCTACCTTTATTTTAGACTATGTAGATGATATTGTGCCACGACCGCTGTTGGCAATATTGCCGAAGTGCTAGAATAAGAAAATCACCTTCGGTCCTTCTTCAGCCTAACTGGTTATGGTACCGGCGTGGATGCAACTTGCAAACGAGATGCCGCATTGCGGCAGTTACTGTTGCAAGGACATGAAACATAGAAGACGACTACCAGAATTCAATTGTCGATCTGTACACAGTATTGCATGTGTGGTGGAAACATTGCACTTCCTACGACGAAATGCATCGTTTGATATGGGTGTTAACTTATGCCCGACTGACAAGCTGATACAACTACACTGCTCAGCTGGTTTGGTCGGGCGCTGCACACGTCCGAAGACCAGGTACCAAGGGAGGCCTTGTGTGCCCTATCAGGATTACAGTGGTTACTATTCACAAAGTAATTTGCTGGTAGTGGCGTCTTATCTGCACAATTAAACCAATTTTGTGGTGATATTCATCCAAACGGTGCCCAATTTTGCATGAATTTGTCAAGGGCTAATGTTTTGGTTCCATAAATGATCAACAAACGCGCGTCCAGTGGGCCGGACCAGCGGAAACCAGACGAATACTGTGCGCGTACATTTTTTTCTCCGTCAATACTGGAAATACCGCTGGTTCGCAAAGGAGACTGCCGTGCAAAAAAACTGACTAAGATGACACAGGGTGAACCGCGCTAGTATCACATACAACAAAGTAACTNTGGTTCGCAAAGGAGACTGCCGTGCAAAAAAACTGACTAAGATGACACAGGGTGAACCGCTCTAGTATCACATACAACAAAGTAACTAATGATACTGCCGTTCGATTGGAACCATCGATGCTAAGAAGGATACGTCCATTCACTCACGTTAAAGCATATGTGACGAATCCAAGAGTGAATATGCTTTTGTTTCACTTAATGAATCACAAAGATTCGTGAACCGACGAGTCTACAGAAACAATCAATCGCAGAATATCAAATTATCATCACCATCATCATCGATAGCATGACATCAGTGTTTAACATCGATGCTTCACTGCCGTATCAAATTAAACGGTCTACCACACATACGTTGGAGGACAGAAAACACGTGGAAACTGTTGTATTGTATAGCCTACAGTGGTGCTGTGTATTTTAGGTTGGCCACTGTCATCCCTGTATGGGGTCGGAATCAGAATGAGAGATAGCAACATGTACTGCCATGCGACCAGAGTAAGTTCAGTTGACGAATTTCTTTGTTTCGGATTAACACGGAGAAATCTTAAGGAAGAACAAGGAAGCGTCCAACCGACTTTTCGCAAAACCCACAAAAAATAGCAACGAATGGAATGGAACGCGATCGCTCACACATAAAACACTGCACGGAGGAAGGCACACCGCAAATCGCTGTATGGCTCCAAAGTAAGTAGGGCACGTTTGGATAAGAGAACCAATAGGTTGAGACGTCCAACCACTAGGTGAAGGACCGACGACACTGTCGGCACGGGTGTGGAATGCTCGGATGTATGATTCGGATTACAAGTGGTGGATGTATTTTTATCCCGAAGCAATATGCTGGTGAAGTCGTTACAAATTCCATTGAGGAGATCCAGAACCAGTGGAAGAGCTTCTGAAGTATAAGAAAAGAAGAAAAAGCTCATAAGAAGGGAGTCATTTAAGTGCTTCTCCTTAGCTATTACCGCATGCATATAATATTCGCATATGGAAATCAATGAGCTGAGAGTAATAGCACTCATAAAGATTAACATCCCCAAAAACGGATAAAGAGTGTCCTAAGCAACACGCACCATTGAAGACCTGTTATATCAAGTGCAAGTAGTTCTTAATTCTACTAATCAGTAAGCGAGATGGCAGTTGAAATACTTCCATACATCAGAAATGGGTTAGATGATAGTGGAAGGAAGGTAAGAAAGCTATTCTATAAACTGTCGGCTGCGTTGTAAGAAACAATGGGAGAGAAAATAAGAGCAACGGCCATGAGGGAAGGGAGAAGGAACACAGACAACTACGATGTGTATCGCAACCTACAATGTATGTTTGCGGGGTTTCATTGCAAAAGTAGTTAAATGCGGCCGGAATAATGCAAAAGTAAAGTCCGCCTACCGTACAATTAATTTACTCACACCGATTGTCATAAGGTACGCAAAACTACCAGTAAGCAAAGGCAAAGAAAATAACTAACGAGACTTACTCTGTTGCAAGTCTATGTTCAGGAGTGCAGCGCTAAATTTCGGCGAAGCTGTGAGGAAGAAGATAAAATAATAAACTGAGAAATAGGTGAACAGAAACAGCGGTTCACACAATGCCTATATGCACGGACGCACCGAGTAACGAAGCAAAACCGAACCAAATGGGTCACCTAGTGCTGTGTTTGTGTTTGGAAAGGAACTTCGGTGAAAAAACGAGTTTACCAACCCCATAAGTTGCAGAACCTAAAGGCGTGTATGCTGGTTTGATTCGAATTGAGCTATCATCGGCCAAAGTACCTGTGTACTAAAATTGGTTCGATAAGAATCTACATACATACCTATCTATAGGAACCTAAGGACCTACTTATATATGAATACTAACAACTGACTGATTTAACGGGACAAGCGTACACTCAGCATAACATAGCACAGTAAAGCAATCTGCAAGTAAAGACAGAGGCCTCAACTTGAGAACTATCAAAAACGACTATCGTTACCAGAGACAGAAACATCGGTGTTGGCACTGACGCTTCACTGCAGTGCAAACACAAAATTTACTTAGTTACACTTAGAGTTACAAATTGGAAAGTAAAGAAAACAGTGGGTGAGGTGCTAGCCTGTAGTAAGCACTCCGAAGTTCCTATACCCTCAAGCGTTCAATCAGACAATCTGGGAAGAAACTCACAGCACGGACGCCGCGGCTGGCCGCCATTTCCTGCAGTATTCCAAGCCATGCTCAGGGGTTATGGTACCCTGGAAGGCGAACCGCATCTACAACACCCAAATCCTTCGTAATCTCTTTCGCACCATTCTGTCAAGTTATACGTTGTTCATCTCATGGTTTGCGCCATTCATTGCCCTTAGAAGCGGTATCCCCACTAGCGCAAAAGGGAAGTCGGGCGCTATAACAGACCTGGGGGTGTAGTGTGTCTGTCTAAAGGCACTGGCCGAATTCTAATTAAAAACCAGCAGCTGTGGGGCACGAGTCAGCCCCAATAGATCAGGTGGATGAAACTGCATTCATCATCGTTAAATCATCATCCACAGCAATACACTAGTGCTAAATACTGGTGCCTTCCTGTCACATAACCACAAAAATAGTGCATCAGCAACAAGTTGAAAAAAGAAACGTCCAGCTGTAACACCCTTCCGGTGCCTAGCTGCCGTACTATCTGAAGGAAGCACGAGGTCTGGGATACTGCCAGGTTGCCCAAGCCTAAACATGGGAAGTCGAGAGGCAAGGGTCGCGTCCGAACAACGGACCTTCCGGTCAGTAAATTCGCGCTCCTACCATTTGAGCCATGTCGCCCCAAGTGGAAAAAGGAGCCTAGTGAAAAGCCTTTGGAACATAGAAGAAATAAAGCATTAGAGTAACACAACAGAATAGGACGCCAACAGCGGGATCCAACCAACGTCGTTTACGAACCTCATAGAACAAGAACCTGACGAAAAGCGATAAAAAAGTTTAGTTAGGCAGTCCTGTTAAGAATGGATAACATGAACGTTACCGTATTGGTTGAGTTCTACGCCTTACATAGCCTCCAAGTACGCACAAGAATCACCTGGACGCCAGCAAGGAAGATGAAAACATCTAACAGCATCCAGCTTTCTCATAGTCACTTTCAGTTTGCGCATCTGTGTCATGGGTTACCCAACAGTGCACTGATGGTATCTCCTCGAATGATGACGAAACGTCCGTAAGTCAATTGCCAGACTCGGTAAACAGACCAACAGCATTATCTTTTGCAGCGTAAAATAGGACCGCAAAAAAGACAAATAGCCATCGCTTTATACATTTTCGTCCAATTCAATGGTTATTGAAAGCAATATTAAAGACTCCGACTACTCAAACAGCGAAGCAAAGTTGGAGGTCCGAAAGGACCACCTTACCTCTATTGCGGAAAAAAGTCTTGTTCGCCAAAGTCACGACTTCCGGCATTTATTCATCCAAAACATATGCAACGAGAGGAGAACGCAGCAAGCTAGTTGACCTAGAAGTGGAATAAAAATATTGTTTGTAGCTTGTACCAACAATAGACAAAAATGAATTCGTACGGCTACGCGTGAGTTTAGCCAAAGTATATCGGCTTAAAATAAGCGCAATCTAGTTTCTGGTCTTGCATCTCCTGTCGATGTATTAATAGGTTCTTGTCTCCATGTAGAGAGGTAATACTGAATATTGATTCTCGTGTAATTAAGGATACCTCTACCATGCTACATACCAACATGAACTTTCGAATCTCCCCTTGGCGCTCTTCATTTAAGCTTCTTGTTTGCGGAACACGTGCTACAGCATTCCACTCAATTTATCAACTATTAACCGTGTACCACATGCACACTGGTTCCAGCTGTTGCACCTTCGATCACCAGAAAGCAGGAGAGTGTGGGGCATACAGCCAAGCCTTCGAGGCAACGACATATCTGCGTGGTTCGGGAACTGGGTAGCTACGTATTGAAGGCAACAGCTTTGATACATGAGCGCCATTGACTGAGCGATTTCTGCCAGTACCATTAACCATTGGTGAGTTGAGCTCCAGGGTCCCCATCCACGGAGGCGACAGTTGTCGGTCTGACTAAGTTCAACGGTTAGTGTTTTCATACTTCGTTTCCAGGCCATACAATTTTCAACTCTAGATTGCTTCTATTCAGTACAGGACTGGGCGAAAAAGGGTCTGCGAAGCAGACGGGCTTCTGGTGTGCGGAGTACATGTTCTAACCAGCGTATTCTATGAAGCGGGAGCAATTTGTCTATTGCGAGAGAGTTCCTTCTTCCTAGGACTATCTGGCGTACCTCAACATTACTAATCCCATGTTCACAACAGACCCGACCAATGCTGCGGAGACACCGAGGGTCAAACACTGACGTCTTTCGTATGTTCTCTGAGCGTAGAAGCCACGTCTCTGATGCACAAAACAGTATGGATGGCACCGTCTCAGTATAAACTCTGCTTTTGACAGCCAAATTGACGTCACTTTGGTGCCATAGGTGCCGGAGGTTTCGGCTGCCCTGGCCTTCCCGATCCGAGTAGTATTCTCATCTCCAACCTCTCTTCACAGATAAACAAACTCATCTGCCACATCGACTGACTCGTCCGCAATTTGATCCCACGCAATCTTGTAGCAGCACTTTACACCTTGAAGGTGTGAAGCGCGTGCCAAACCGTATGGCCGAGTTACTTAGGCTATGTAAAATGGTTTGCGTTTCTGAAAGACCTGAACCAATGAGAGCAATATCGTCCCCATATTCTATGTCTCTGAACCAAGGTCCACAGAGCATTTCGACACCCGAGGTTTCCGAGGCAGGGAGAGAAATTTCAGGCGGCACATTAATAAGTAAAAGAGGAAAGATGAAGAAAGGCAGCCTTGTCTTACACCACCGGTCGTTGTTCCCGTATACTCGTAGGCGCCCACGGGAGTTTACATACAGTGCCCTCATGAGGCATATAATTTTGGAAGGGACACCTTTAATCGCCAGACACCGCCAAAGTTTCTCAAGATCCAGGGTCAAAAGCAGCTGTCAGATCAAGAAAAACAACCAACGTGAGACGTTTGAAACAGTGACGCTGTTCAAAGATTTATCTTAAGGTAAAGATATGGTCAATGTATCCTCGGAAACCCAGCTTGAATCTCCCCATAAGCGATTATCCCACGCAAAATAATGCCAGAGAGCACCTTAGATGAGACGGACACCAGGCTAAAGCCAAGATGGTTTTCGCATGACGTTCTTGTGCCCTATTTGAAAACCGGGATGACAGTCGAGGAGCTCTATTGGGATAGCATTCTGATTCGTCCCGAATCTTCCGCAGTATGGATGCGAGACTGTTCACCAGGACCTCGTCCGTCTCTTTGAAGAGTGCGGGGTACAGGCAATCCGTGCCATGTGCGTTGTCGAGTTTGAAGATTGCTGGACCTCTATTGTTGGTGTTGATGTTCCATTCAGGACGCTGGGTTCTTCCAGCGGTTGTATTGGAGGAAGCTGAACTGTTCTTTGAAGTATTCAGCACATCTCAAGACCACAATTAAGGGAGTGAAGTGCTGTTTCACCTTATTCGCATATTGTTAAACCGACACCTGCCTTCTTCCGACCAGTTGATCGGATTATCTTAAATAGAGCGCGGCTTTAGCCTGCAGCGAAAGCCTTCTCCATCTCCTGGGCCTTCAAAAGCACCATCGTTTTCTTATCTTCCTCAACCTCCTGATTATCCGGTGTTTCGGGGATCTGCGTGCGCCATCGCGGTTGCTAGTTGCTGGTATGGCCCCTCTGGCAGCAATAAGGTCTGTTGATCTCGACTATATTCAGTGATCATTTGGTCGAGTCAGAAGAGTTGGACAGACAATTCTAGAAGCTGAGCATTGCTTACTTAACACACTTCCATTCACCCTCCAGGGACTCTTCGTCAATTGCAGCATTGTGCGTTTCCAGTAGCTTTCTAGCCGGGTCGGCTCGACATTCTTCGGCTAATGAACCTGCTGAAGTTGATGAATGGAACTCTTCTGCTTTCGCAAGCGTACTGCTGACTGAGAGTGAAGTGATATCTGGGCTCGCGTAATAGCATGATCAGAGTCAAGTTGTTTGCACCTGAAGAAATGACAACCAATATCTGAGGCCATGTGGTCGATTGAGTCCACGACTGTCTCATAGTAGGTGGCCTCCAAGGAACTCAATGTTAGCGTCTGTGTTGGAAGTTCGCACTGGCCAGTCCCAGACAACGATCTGCACACAACTGAAACCGTCGCTCCCAATCACCCATACGCTGAGCGCCTATTCCGAATCTAGCACCCAACTGTTTTTTCCGGACTTAGTCGTCCGACTTTAGCATCCATATTACTCGCTTCTTGCTAACCGGAGCAGTCGTGACAGGTCTTCATAAAGCCCGTCCTTTTAAGTCTCAGTACCGCTGTCTTCCGGGAGGTATGCTGATATGACAAATAAACTTGGGCAAAAGCCTCGGTCCTGTGTATCAATCCGTGAATCCGTGAAATCCGTGTCCCCCCTCGTCGTTCTTCGTCTGCGGCTAATTGCAAACTTCGACTCCAGAACATAGGTGGCGGTAAAAGACTCACCCAGGAAGAAAAGAAAGTCCTAATACGAACAAGCGAGGGCGGAGTCGCCGGGGTCGCCTGGGTCGCCCGGTATTTAGGGCGCACGCATGACCTTGAATCAAGGCTACCTTCGCTATGCTGGTTGGTTGGCTATTTTTTTACCGATTCGCTGATACACGGGGCCATTAGCGGCACAATGTTCTTCGTTTCAAAACCTTTGCGAGTGAACTTTTTGCTCCAAAATGTGCTCGCACCAAAAATCATCCTTATATACTTCCGTATTTTCGCAGCTCAGTGAATTTCATTGCACCCTGAAACAATCATGCCCTTCACGGATTCACGGATTGATACACAGAGCACTGCTCGTTCTCAGCGCGGGGCAGTATGCTCGCCAGCGCGAGGATTCGCATAAATAAATGTCTAATAGTGCTTTAAATTGGGTTCGGTTCGAAGCGTGTACAACCGTCGGAGGAAGGTTATTCCTCGCAGCTAATACCCGAAATGAAAAAAGTTTTGTCTAATGAATGTGTGTGCCCTGAGCTTGAAGATTTTCTTACTATGTCCCCGCCGGGTGTTTGCTGGGTCAACGGTAAAAAACCTGTTTGCTAAGCTTTGTTCAAACAGGGCGTAAGTAAGAATTAGGTCCCCTCGGAGGCGACGGTACTCCAGGGGAAAGAGATCAAGCGTCGCCAGACGCGTTTCGTAGTCCACGGATTTGAGGCCGGCAACCATTCTAGTGGCGGCCCACTGGACACGCTCAATGAGGGTAACGTCTTTCGTACGTCCTGAGTAGACAACTTGGTTGGCGTACTCCAGGAGCGGTCTGACGTAGGCC
>NW_008751880.1:51040-80450 GCF_000715545.1 Opisthorchis viverrini | reverse complement strand
ACTTCTAACAGCGCCGCTGCAAAAGGTCCGCCTGATTCGACGCGCTGGAGTGCAATCCAGGAGGCCTTTGGGGCGTTGAAGTCACCTACCAGCAGGAGATGAATGAAATGGTAGTTGGAGGAGAGTTGCTCAAGGGTTTGTGTGAGGAATTGGTCATCTTCAGGGGGACTCGAAGGGCTACGGTAGACCACGCTGAGAAAGAGAGAATCGGACCCGCGCAGCGGGATTTGGACCCACAGTGCATCGCAAGAGGGTGCAGAGGTGATATCAGAGAGGACAATCGGGATTGGTAGGGCCGAATGTAAGCACAGAGCAACCCCACCACTCCTTCCTCGTTTTGAGTCACCTCGGAAAATAGAGTAACCGTCTATCGAGATCTCCGCGTCAGAGACATCTGGTGTGAGCCAGATCTCTGTGAGTGCGATTGTGGACGGTTTTTCAAGGCAAGCTGACTGTTTAACACCGCCGAGTTTGTTGAAAAGGCTGAGGCAGTTTGTGTACAAGCATTTCAACACTGCCCCTTCTTCCTCCGAGGGTGAGGAGCCCTTGGTGGAAAGGCTTGGTGGAATAATTTTCTAGCATCCTAGAGACACCGGGATGCCTGGGTGTGGCTCTATTGTGCGGATACTGAGCGCCGTGATACACACGATCGAGGATCTCACCCAATGTTCCTGGGTCGGATTCTTTTCTGTCATTCAACAGCTTCTCTTTACCTGAAATCCGCAAGCGAAAAAAGGATGTAGCGCCGCTGTTTAAAGTCTCAGCGCGGGGCAGTAAACTTGCCTGTGTGAGGACGCAAAAGGCTTCCAGTTTTGTTTGAACTGGGTTATAGTTGCAGCGTGATGAATCCTCGGTGGGAAGTTATTTCACGCACCATCTACCTCAAATGAAAAATACTGTTGCCTAATAGATGTGTACGCTGTGAGCTTGAAAGTCTTCTCATGCTGCTCACGCCGTGCGTTATTTGGGTCACCGATGGATAACCTGTCTGCCATCTCTTATTCAAACAGGACGTAAGTTATAGGTGCACTCGGGGGCGACAATAACCCAGAATGAAAAAGCTGAGCACAGCGAGATGAGTTCCATAATCCACAGTTTCAATGTTTACACCAAACCGTTTTTGAATACGCAAACAAAGTTACCCATTAAGGACGTTTTATATTTACATGCGTCCATGCCCATCCCGATTGTCTTCTCTGATACCGCCACTGCATTTTTTGCGATGAATTGAGTTCCACTGCGCGGGATTCGGCGTGGTCTAACGTTACACTTCCAGTCCTCCGAAAGATGACCATTTTCTCATACAACCCATTGCGCCACCCTCTTCCAGCTACCACTTCGCATATCTCTCGCTGGTAGATGAATTTAACGCCCCCAAGATACCACAACCAAAGTTATTTGACAGGGCGCTAGGACCCGACATGTCATCGCGCCCATCTGCCACCGCGCAGGCAAACTACCACTTCTCCTGAAGTTGATCATCACCAATCAAAGAAGCTCCGTCGACCAGGTCTTAATTATCTCTCCACCGGAACGTAGTGGCCCGGAAGCCCAAAAATATGCTGTTTAAGAACATGAAACTTTGCCGCAGAAATAAGCCAAACGTGTTCCGCTTAATTGACAGAAACGGTGAGCCCATGAGTGACCCAAAAGTGGAATCTGCAGTCTAGAGCCAAGTTTATCAGGGCGCAACTAAAAATGGCCTCTAACCAAATCGCTCATCAAGGAGGACGGCAATAATTATCTCTTGCTCCAAGCAAACCCGCTCTGTGCGTTGGGGTTGGGGGTGGTCCATCCAAGGATCCCGATGGAAACGTCGTCCACATTGGCAAAGACTTTCTTCCTGGGGTTTCGTCAATCGCCCTATAATGTCAAACTTACTTGTGCTTGGAAGGAAGCAATTTGCATAACATCCTACAAAAGTGGTGATCCACATATTCAATCAATCGATATGTCTGGAACCTGGCATAAATTAGCGACCACAACTTGCAGCGTCTACATCCAGGTGCCGTGGGGATCACAAGGTCCACTTTTTAGAAGGCGAGTAGCGCCGGGAGCACTCAAAAGTTTCTCAGTCTTTTTTATACCCCTCTGTCGGATATACTTTCGCCATTTTGAACTGGACACGGAAAACAACACTCTCTTCGGCAAGCAATGGTTAGGCATCCGCAAGACTCGTCCCAACCAACGAAGCTTCTTGTGTTGTACACATTCTTCAGTGCAAGTCATCGTTGCACGAATGAAAACTCGTTACTGATAAGCCGACATCAACCCACTTGAGCCATAGTCCTGAGACAACGCTTGTCGAATACCCGAAGAAGTCTCGGTTTCGCTGCTTGGTCATGCAACAAAACAGCCCGCACTGCAGGTTGATACACTCTTCTCTTGAGATTCGTTGATACATCACTCCGACGTCATAGGTACCTCACATCGGCAAAGGCGACCCGGGCCTTGCGGATGCGTTCAGTGGTCGCATTCGTCACGCTACGTCAGAACATAAAACGCCCCACGACTTCCAATGCCTGGATGCCTGGATTACAAGTGGCGTGTTCAGTGACCTCCTCCGCGAAAGCATAACCCTACACTTTGTGAGTGCAAAGTGTGTACCAAAGGAAGGGGTGACTTTGGTTTATTCATCCAAGACGCCCCACTCTTTCTCCTCCTACTCGAAGACAGGAATGATGTTATCTGCACATTCCAGACACATTTGGGACACTACTTGAAAGGCAAGTGTGTCAATGGGAACAGACCGGTTAACCTATTCGGAAGCACTTTGGAAAGCCAGGAATATTAAAATTGTTGGTCGTTTATACGTTTGGATTTTTTAATGAACTTGACGGAGTTTAGAGGTTTGATCAGCAGGAACCCTACCAGGCCGGAACCCAGCTAAGTGTTCTCGAGTCAGCGCTTAAATAGCGTGAAAACACAACACTGGTTATGAGCGGTGCCAAACTGATCTCCGTGTAATCGACAAACTACTGGCCTCAGATTTAATAATGAGCACTAACTTTTCTTCCCCTCTTGCCTATCCGAAACATCCTTGTGTTCTTAAATGAAAGCAAAATATTAGAGACGTCATTAGGACGGCACTGCCGACCTCAAGCAATAGGGATCGGAGGTCATCCGGGCCAGGACCTAGGTAGCGCATGACGAGATCATACGTACTGTTGGGCCTCGTACAAAATTACCGGCAGTTTGTTGCCTCTTTTGGACTTCACTGTTGTACACGGCGTATGGCTCTCTGCCTGAGCGAGGCCAGAGGCTTCAAAATGTTGCAAATCTCAGATCTACCACGTTATTTGAGAGAATAGCCCAAGCATGTAGACTTCAGCAGAGGGATCATGGGTAAAATGGAAATAAAAGTAGTCACGGGAACCAAAATGGTAGGCCAGAGATTCGGGAGCGACCTCATCTTTTGTCCTGAACTGGTACTTAACTGGTTTTATATTCTAGGCTGTCAAGTTGATTAGGTTTTCAATTACATATCAGTGCCCTGCGTTCAAGAGGCGTTATTGGTGGTAGAACTCCAAGAAAACGCGTTACGTATATGCACAGAAGTACGTTGCAGCCGTAGGCATTCTTACCAGAGTGACAGCAAGAAGGCTCGCTAGAGCGGGAAATTGAACGCAGAAAAACACCCAACCATTGGCGGCGCGCCTTCGACACACAATACATTTTTCTGCAAAACCCCCGTGGGTGAAATAATGACGTCGAAATGTTTCACTTCTTTGCATATGCACTCAGGCCAAAAATCACCCTCACATACCGCCGCTTCTGCGATCCGTTCTAATTGATCTCCTTTCGAAATTTTTGGCGCACATTCGGCTTTGAACTTGGTGTGCTATTGCTTCGGAAGTGGCTTCAGAAGCGTTCAATGAGAACTTTGTGACTGTATTGTTTCCATCCTTCACGGAATTTGAGGAGGCCCTAAATCAATACATGAAGGACAACTTTGTGGTGTTTGTGCGTTCATCCAGCAATCCAAGCATCAACGCTGTCTTGCACCACGAATTTATGCACTACAAATGCAGCAGGCGACCTTTAACACCAACGAAAAGTCGGGGAATCCGAAAAAGCTGGTAAGCCAAGTGTATTTTCTAATAAAAATGAATGCGAAGCACCAGCTCTCCAGTGCGGTTTTGTCTACGGAGGCGAAGGAACCAACTGGCACTCACACCATATTTTCTTGAACACAACCACAAGTTGCCAAACTTTCTTCACTATCGGCTTTCAGTTAATCGACAGCTAACCGAAGACCATTTAAGCACCTGCAAAGCCCTTCTGAAATATGGAACGCCCTCATATGAGGTGCGGCATTATGTGAGGATGAGTTCGGCAAGATTCTTACCACTCGGGCTATACACAACTACCGCCGGAAGTGTCGACCGGCTATGTTGAGTAAGTGCCGCGTAGTTAAGTTTTAATCTGACAGATAATATGCCTTGGGTCCTGGCAAAACTTCGAGAGACCGGACGCGTGCTTGTGTGCCCGTCAGAGGAAGGTCACTGTGGCCACATATGCTCCTCCCGATGGCAGCAGATAGCGTTGTTCCAACGCTTTCCAGATGTAGTGAATGCAGACGGAACGCATACAACAAACCTTCTTGGGTAAGTTTTTGAAGCACTTAATATTCGGCATCTAGATATAAGCTGTACAACCTCCCGATAACGGACGGCATAGAAACCGGCCGTCCGGTTATGTACGCATTCGTAGGGTGCGAAAAGTTTGCTCCCATGCGTAGAATGTTCTACCTATTCAAGGCAATGATCAGCGAAACTAATACGGTTAAGACGTTCGTACCGGACAAGTTGGCAGAGCAAATGCATGCAGCAAGAGTCGTGTTTGGCTGTGACGTGATGCTTTGCTATTTTCATGTCCGCAAAGCCACCAGGAATAACCAGCACATATTTCCCCACATGGCTCGCCTGGACAACGCTATGCAGTAAGATTTTGTCCATCGTATTACGAGCACACAACTTCCGGCAAGACCTGCAGTTCTGCGCCGATTCTCGATTTGTTTCCTATCTTACGGCACAGCTCGAAATGGTTCATTTCGGTAATGTGACGAAAAACCGTGTGTAGAATGCGAACGACCGCCTAAAAGGCCGTGTCCACCACTTCGACACGTTAGATCATGCAAACGCCGAGTGGCTCTAGATGCTAACATCTTACCACTGCGACAAACGGCAAATCCTGGTGGGTGACGCCTACATTCTTAACGTGGTTTGTCGAATGACATGCGCCGATTATTTGTTTCCTATCTTACGGCACAGCTCGAAATGGTTCATTTCGGTAATGTGACGAAAAACCGTGTGTAGAATGCGAACGACCGCCTAAAAGGCCGTGTCCACCACTTCGACACGTTAGATCATGCAAACGCCGAGTGGCTCTAGATGCTAACATCTTACCACTGCGACAAACGGCAAATCCTGGTGGGTGACGCCTACATTCTTAACGTGGTTTGTCGAATGACAACATGTGCATGCTCTCTCGTTTTGAGGCACTTGGGACCGCGACCTCCGAGGCTGCCGTATGAAAGTGTTGAAGCACACAAGGTCAGGTCAAGCTACGTAAAGCAACTTATAGTTCGTGGTGCAAACACCCAGATGCTCCCAGACTGTTGGCACCTGTTCTGGAGAATTTGTGCGCCCTTTCAATCTGGCTATGTGGCTCCCCCGCATTCACCTGTCCCCTGTATTTCGAGATCAGTCCGTTCCGAGCAGTAAGAAATATTCATCATTGACTTCTTTCCAGCTTGCTTCCTAAACCACCAACGATGTCTGTCGGATTACAACTTATCGGAGAAAGGTGTACCCCTTGCACTTGTTCCCAAACTACCGCCGACGGCTTTTGACGGCCTCCGTAAACAGTTGAACCGAGTAAACGATAAGCTTCAGAGACTGGAACCCAGGAAGGCCACAGCCATATTTAAGCGATCGGTTCCTCAGGGAAAAATCCTGCTGCTATTTATTGTAATTGCAAGGCCTGTGTCTATGTGCAACGCTGGCTACGAGGTTTCAACTATGCCCACCAGCCCGGTTCAATGACCAATGTCGGCCGGTCATACTCATCTATACTCGATGTCACCTGCCAAGGCTACTTATATTAACTGCCGGGCCCGCGCACATGCTCGAGGCTGACTAAAATGTTCTAGCTATACATAATAGAGTAGTCCAACCACCAATGGCATTCCTTTATTTCCATACATCATCCACCTGCCAACACCACATGCCTGAAAAATACACAACCACCGGCGTTGCTTCTCAAATTCACATGCAGTTTCAAATATCGTGGCCGCTGACAGGAAGCCTCTCTGACCCTGGTGACATTTTGGAAGCCCTAAACTCTTACTTCGCTAGCTACCACGTTCCCCCCATCGACTCTACCTACTCAGTGCTCTTCACCTGTTTACGAAGTGTCCACATCCGCTAACGACACAAGCCCCAAACTCTGCACACTCTGTTAATTTGTCTGACGTAACCTCATTTCTCGCCCGCCTTAGAGACTCCAATTTCCCAGATACTGACGGCATCCCTCCGCTAACCTTAAAAGCTGGTGGCCTGGACGTCCCTACCCTCATCCCTGATCTATTCAACATCTCCCTTATCACTGGCACAGTCTCTTGTCAGTGGAAGCACTCTACCATTGTCTCACATCATAAGCAAGGTCCACGAACTGCTCTAGTCAGCTATCGTGGCATCCACCATACCCGCCCACTCCTTCGTACCCTAGAGCGCCTTATCAAATTCCTTGTCATGGACTACCTGCTCACCACCGAAACCCTTAACAATCGGCAGTATGGGTGTATGGCACGGCGGTCAGCTGACAAGTGCCAGGTTTGTTTCTTCAATCATATTTCGTACGCCTACGATAGCGGACTGTGTATTATTCTTATCTTTCTTGATATTCGCAAGGCATTCGACCAAATTCCCAACGGTACACTCCTCAACAATTTACTATCCACAGGGATGGGTGGCCCACCACTACAATGGTTAACTTCTTACCTCACTGAGAGAGCCAAGGCCACCAAAATCGGGGATCTCTTCTCCGCACCCTCCCCATTACCAGTGGAATTATCCAGGGTAGTGTGCTTGGCCGCCTACTGTTCTTACTGTACGTTACTCACGTCGATCACACATGGATTCTCTTCTCTGTTCGCTGATGACGTTACGATAGCTTACACATTTAAGGCCAGTGACCCTGTTTCTACTCTTGCTAACATTCAGTCTGACCTGAATTTCTTATCATTCTGGTCCTCAAACACCTGTCTTACCTTCGCTGTTCCAAAATACCAAGCCCCGTCACGTCGATTCCAAATTTCTCCTGGGACGCCTACTCTTAACGCACTCTCGATTCCTACTCTCCCCAAAGTGAGACACCTAGGCCTTAGTTAGTCCTGTGAATTTAGCTTCAACCAACATGCAAGGTACAGAGTTGCTAAAGCTCACAAGCTCTGCGCTTACATTCACCGATCCTTCCACGGTAAATCATGTTTGATTGCCATCTTAAAACGGTTTGTAAGACCCATTCTTGAATCCAGCCCTGAATTAGCCTCAAAGTATTCACAGGCGTGTCGGACTGCTGTAGAGATTGTGCAGCGCTCGTTCACTAAGTTCCTGTTTCTGGCGTCATCCACATTACCGTATCGTCTTCGCCGTTTGTCACTTTGGCTGGATCCATTATGACTAAGGCGCATCGGGTTTATTCAAGGGCTTCTGCATTGCCTAATATACCGGTGGGCTTACATAGTCCACTGCTGCTTTGAATTTGCTTCCTGTACTCCCTAAAGTATCCGTAACTCTGGATGTTTACTCCCATTGTCGACGTGCCGAACTGTCTTAAGACAAATCTTTCTCCTTTGCCTGTATTCCAACCTATGGAACAAGCTCCCCTCTCATCTCACGAAGGCTTTCGAAAGGCCATCGTTTCTTGTCTTTCTATTGAGGGAGCCGAGCGCCAATTTCGCCTCAGCTTGCACTAGATACTTTCTTTGTGGACCCCAAGCCCTTCTAATCTGCGCACCCACCCTGACTGTCCTGTTACTAGGTCCTAGCATTTACACTCATTAGCCTGAAACCCTTAGCATTAACCCACAAGCGTGGCAACAACCCTCCCAAGTGTTCTTGTCTATAACTTACCACTGTATCTATCTTTTATGCAGACGTTCACTTCCTGCGACTTCATCTTCCGCTCTCTGAAGCGTAGTTGAGCTGCAAAGAATGCCTGGAACCTGCCATCGTAATTGTAGTCAAGCCCGTATCCAGTGACCTGGTTGTATTTCCTTCCTCCGGTCTCAAGCTTTTGTACCCAGCCAAATTATTCCTTGTTCTTCCAGTCCGGTACCATCTCTGAATAACCCTGTCCGCTCTATTTAATGTCCGATGCTCCGATTTGACTGCATTCAACTAACCTCATCCAAGCTGAACCCTAAGTTCCTCGATGTTCTGAACCGTACTGCATCATCTGAAAACGCACAGAACACGCATACCAAATGGTTTGTCTGAAAATGCGCTATGGATGAAATACTTTTTTGGCTTCACAGCCCACTCATTCATTCACACACTTAACACTGAGGTGCCTCTACTTGACAAGGCGGTTCGCACCAATGCTTCGTCTTCGGTTAGCCATAGTACACAGACTCTGAACACCTCCATTCTACTCCCATTGCCCATAAGTTAGTTAATGTTTCGTTTGCTTCCGCAGCTTGCCTTTTCCAGTGAATGTTTGCTGTTTGCTTGTTCGAAATGACTGGCCTAGCTTTCCCCCGACCGGATAAAATCTCTGGCAGCTGGAGTTATTTATTTATGAACAAGCCGCAATTACCACTGCTTGGTGGCTTGTCACCCTGCAGATCTGATAGCATGCACGGTGGATGAAAACCTCGTGCAGTGGACGGTTAAACCCTGCAGGGAGGGTCGCCCTCTTACATTGCACCATGGTGCGCTCGTATACTCGCCACCCCTCCGATAGCACGGGTGTATTGCCCATCACCGGTGGTTCTGAGTCTGGCCTTTAATTCAAGAAAGCCAAAAAAGGCACCGTTCCTGTTTGCCTGTAGCTGGATTGGCCTTGTTCCGGTTGTCACTTGTTTCACAACACCAAGAAATACGAGCAACTGACAGCTGTCCTCCTGTTTGTCCAAAAGAAAATTTATCCATGGGGCATCCTGTGGAGTCTGTGGAGCCTTGTGAGACTCGCGGCAAACGTCGACGTGCAAGGAGTTGCCGCTTTCGTCTTAGATGGGTCATACCACCGCACGTCCACTTCATCATCCAAACATAACACACACATTCTTCCCTCTTGTCATCTAGAGCGATCATATGCGCAAAAGGCTAATAACTTCAATTCCTGATTACAAGTGGTCGCAGCTAGCACTTAATGGCTGCTTACTGCCATGCATCATTCTTTTTCTGGAGTTGACAGCAGTGACTCGGCGACTGGTGATCCCTGATCTTACTTTTCTGTTAGGTTGACGTAGCAGAACTCAGTTAAGCTCCGATTCTTATCACTTATCTGAGGAGCTGTTGCTTGTCCGCTTTTTACTTGTCTACTGTCACTGCTCACATTGACCCTTCTGTCCGCACGAGGACCCTATGTCATGATGCTTTGGTGGGCCAAAAAACTACCGGCCGTTCTCAACCAGCCTAACAGCTAGCCTCCCTGCTAGATACCTCGACAACAAAGCTCTGACCTTCCTAAAACTAGACACCTACTCTGGCCCAGCTAGTACTTGGCATCACTGGAACCTTACTTCGGTGGTTCGCCTCCCACTTATCAAACAGGAGGCAAATAACGCAGATCGAGGACATACAATCATCCCCATTACCGATCACTAGCGGAGTCATCCAAGTAAGCGTGCTAGGCCCCATCCTCTTCTTACTGTACATCAATGAAATCTTCGGCGCCATATCCCATGGTAAGGCTTTCCCCTTCGCGGACGATATAAAAATCGCGTACACATTCCCCACCTCTGCGAAAGCCCTTGCCTTTCACCAGATTAAGCAAGACTTAGATTCACTGACTCGCTGGCCAAACGATTCTGGCCTAAGCTTCGCCTCCACAAAATCCTGTATAAAATCCTGCCACTGCTCTCTCCCTGCTGACACTTTCACAATTAATGGAAATCCTATCACATATTCCACAGAGATCAAAGATTTTGGCCTCAGATACTCCTGTACTTTTATCTGTTCCCACCGGTTGCAGTGTCAGGTTGCAAGAGCATGAAGACTCAGTTTTCTAATACTGCGCTCCTGCCACCTTCCGGACACGATGGTCGCAATCTTTAAGCTATGCGTACGAGTAATCGTGGAATTCTGTCCCGCATTCTCCTCCCTTTATACCCAAAGTTGCAGACTCGTAACTGAAAGTGTCCGACGCTCATTTACGAAAAGCTCTTTCCTCCTTAAACCCCTCTCTCTTACCGCTCCCGCTGTTAAATCTTGGGCCTCGAACCGCTATGGCTCAGACGGTTAAAACTGAATCTACCTCTCTTACACTGTCTGCTGCACAAGAACGCCAATATAGCAGATGCTAGACCAAGCATAAACTCACAACCTCGCTACAGGCTCCGCAACTCCTGCAAACTCTTAGTGTGTCCCCCAGCTTGTACAAACCTACGCCAAAACTTCTTTCTAGTTTATTACGCTCGCATCTGGAACAGGCTTCCTGAGCAGCTGCGAAGCATCACGCATCACCATGCTTTTTCGCAGTCTGTAGACAAATTCCTTGCCCGGGGAACTGCTGCCGCCTTACTTAATACTCGATTACACTCTGACCTCCTCTACGAATCGGGTCCAGTGCGTATATGAGTTTAGCAACGTTACAGTTAGTGGGCAAGTAAAGGATCCTGTTATCATATCTTCTCATCCTCTTGACCCGCTTTAAGGACCTACATTCCAACTCGACCTAAACATGCGGCGTTACTGGCTTGGTTGTTTTCTTTTTTCCTTTCCCCCCGTACCAACTTACACCTCGTACTAGTCTAGTTTCTACACCGGAATACACTACAAACTCTGTCTAGCGTCTACCGTTCTCTCCACTGAAAAAACCAAACCAAAATTAGCTATTTCTTCCCCAAACCACTGTATGACATAATCACCTACTGACGTGGTTGTTTTCTATTTCTTCAGTCAACTTATACCTCGTTCTAGTCGAGTCCCTACCCCAGACTACTCTATCACCTCTGTCAAGTAACTGGTGCTCAAGCTAACTCTAATTGATAAAAATACCTCGTTTCGAGTCCCTACCCCAGACTACTCTATCACCTCTGTCAAGTAACTGGTGCTCAAGCTAACTCTAATTGATAAAAACCAAACCAAAGTCGATTTCTTTCTTCCTTTCATTATCAGAGCACCTTTCCGCGCTTATATATATATCCCTTTGATGATTTGTTCCGTTAAACCTCCCCAAACCACACATCGCAGAACGCTTCTGCTCGACATGGCAGCCCACACAAACGCTCCGACGCCGCTTGGCCATGTTTCAACTGCCGTGAGTACCAACATTCCAGTCCCACCGTCTCATTGACAACTGTCATTTCACTTCTCCTCCGTGACTTGCCTCTACCAGCGTCTGTAAGCTGTTTGCTTGTTCTAATTGACTGAGCTGTCTTCACTGGCCCTGCTTTCCCCCGACCAAAAAACGGTAGCTGGAGTAGTTACTAATGCACAAACCGCACTTATGACTGGTTGGATTGTTTTCCACCTTACAGATCTGGTAGCATGCACGAGGGATGAAAACCTCGTGTGGTTGGCAGGTACGCCCTGCAGGGAGGGTCGCCCTGTTACGTTGCACCATGGCGCGTTCGTATACCCGCCATCCCTCAGTAGCACTGGTGCATCGCCCATCGCCGGTGGTTCTGTGTCCGGCCTTTAAAGTTAGGAAATCGAAAAAAGTACTGCTGGCTTCTGGTGTTAGACTCGCCTCGGTTGAGTTATGCATCTAGCAGTGCCATAAACCACAGATGAAAAAAACTGGCCTATCATCTGAAAAAGAAAAACAAAAATGTTCACTTGGGATAGCCCGAAGATACTCTGCAATGCCAACGGCCTACATCGGCGAGCATAGTTGTATCTGCCACCGTCAGAACAGAGGCTACACCGCACCGAAGACGATTTCCTCATCCAAACAGAGAATACATCTGCTCGCCGCCCCCAGTTTCAGACACAAATGTCTTCATCGCTATGCACCATCTACAGATTAGGACTCATAGCAATGCTTCGGGGACTTGTGACTATTTCTCGTGCACACACTTTCTCTCCTGGTATTACCCAACTCATGAAATAAACAATCGATTAACCAGTTGCCTTAGAAGTCCACTCCCACCGGCCCTTATACATCTGATTCCCGTACCACGCTCCTGCGCGCTTATATAGACTTTTACTAGATCCCTTGTAATATAATATCGTATGCTAGCAAACTCAACTCCTGGTCGCTAGTTTTTGAGTACAAATCCATCTATTTCCTACTCCATATAATCACTCGTCATCACCCTACTTGCAGCAGACGTCAAGTTTTTCTTTCTGTATGTATTATTGCATATTATCCCATTTTATATCCCCTCAAACTCACCGTGTTTTGCGAATCTCCTTCATCCCCTCACCGTCCCAAGCTGTGAACTTCGGAAGTGCTCGCTTCGGACGACCTGGTTAGCTGATATGGACTCCACCTGGCCGAGGATCTACAGCCCCAGGATCACCAAGCAGACCAAGAAAACCTAAAATCCCATATCGGTTTCGTACCAGCTTGTTTCCTCGACCAGGCTGAAATGAATACCGCTGCCCAATGATCTGCATACCCCAGCTGATTCATCTCAAATGTGACGTCTGTCACCGGGCTGTTCAAAAACTGAAGCATGTTAGGCCAACGATGGCACGGCACTGCCATACTCAGTTTGGTAGCACACCCGTAACTGTTCCATCCCTCCTACCAACCGAGCCCTCTTGCCTACTCATTTCATTGACCCCAGCGACCACCATGACATTCATTCCAACCTATTGGACTACTCGTTCGAATTCAACCACCTCTGTGTCCCCATCCAACCTAACCCCTTCACCTGACTTCCCAACAACACTTCCACCTCCACTTTTTCTCGTTATTGCTCCGGCCATTGACCCAACCACCCAAGGTCACTCGTGGCTAGCACTGGTTTTCCAGTTTTAGTTCATATCAATCGACTGAGTCTTTACATTAGTCGGACCTCATGCCAAGTGTTCCCTACAAGTTGCGAAAGAAACCTATTCTTATTATTTAAACGAGTACTTCCCACTGTTTATGGCACGGTCCCCTTTTCGCGCTATCCCCACTACCCGCAAATCCCTCAGTCATGCCCTAATCTGACTGTAAACGCATGATCATGCCAGACGGGATGCCACCCACAACTTAGGGATAAACATTATTTTAAAAAAATATTATTAAAATTATATCAGCGAACATCTTCACCTTTCTTGGGTCCATTTAGTTTTCTGTCATCTTTTAGATTTTTTCCATTACCACTGTTGTATCTTATGCCTCCTGACACTCGCCACACGCTACTGCTTTTATTCAATTACTTTCTCGTTGCCCCTCTTCCCAAGCTTCAAACCTCGACTGCAATTGCCCAAACGCACCGTAGAACCGTTATTCATTCAAGCCGGTATACACTCACTCGGTCCCTCAATGAAACGGATATTATCCATGAGCCTGCATCCGCCTGACTCTCTATGTCAACCTCCGTCTCACCCGGAACCAGCTGCCACAGAACTGCGTATCCGTTTTCCGATCGCGGCACCCTTGACGACCGCTATGGGACCGTCCATAAACCGAAGCATGCCAGTGCGTTCATGGTATGACACTGTCATACCCAGTGAGATGGCACTCCCGCAACTGCTTTGTTCAGAATCTCGACCACAACCCATCGCCCACTCCAGCCTGTAGTCACAGCTGCGAGCAAATTTTCATCCGGCCCAGTCTCTGGGACGAGCTCTTACGTACCTGATGACTTTTCAGAATCTCGCAACCCATCGCCCACTCCAGCCTGTAGTCACAGCTGCGAGCAAATTTTCATCCGGCCCAGTCTCTGGGACGAGCTCTTACGTACCTGATGACTTTTCGCTCAAATGGGGATAACCCGGTTTTTCTGCTAAAATTTCGGCTTTCCTCGTCCACAAGCTGAAGTCAGGTTACGGTGTTCGGGTTGCCCTACGTATTGGCAACTTGCCCCCATCCAACCTATCCCGTGCACCCGACTTCCCTACAACAGTGCAACCAGTGAGTGCGCTTAGTCTCAGATTAAACCACATTTCTGAAACAAAACTCGCCATGTTCTCCCAATTTGAACTATTCCATTTCAGTCTCTACTTTTGTTCGTTGTCACTCCGGCCGTTTACCCAACCGCTTGAGGTCTCTCATGACTAGCAATGGTTTTCAGCTTTATTTCATGCCAAAGTTGAACAAGGTTGCTGACTATGTCTCTGAACTAGTCGAACTTCATGCACATTGTTCCCAACAAGTTGTGAAAGAAACTTAGTACCATTAGTTCATCGGACATTCCCCACAGTTTATGACATTGTCCTCTTTTTGTGCAATCCGCATCCCCACAAATTCCCCAATCATGCTTCTTTTTGACTGTAAACACATGATCATGCCAGACAGTATGCCACCCACAAGCTGGGAAAAAGCATTATTGTTATTATTATTATTATTATTGTTATTATTATTATTATCTTTATTAATGTTTCTATTTGCTGGATGGATCGGTGCAAACAAAATGTGTGGTCATTTCAGTTCTCAGCTTTTTACTCAACAGGGTTTCTGAAAGAAATATATAATTAATTGCGGCGCGCGCACATTTTCCGTGATACCGTGTGAAAGAAATAACTGAAGGAAGTTGCAGTGGCCAACTCACCAATCGCTTGACAAGTGTCTCCGTCCACAGTTCCGCGCTGAACCTGGAGACTTACTGGTATAAAGGTGAACTCACTACTTGCTGAATTAGTCCGATAGGCAATAACGAGGAATCCTTGTGCAACGATGATTCGATGGCGGGTTTCGGTAACCATGTGCATTACTGGGCACAGCGAAGCTTAGGCTAAAGAGGAGTGCTTACTTGTCAGTCGTGGGACTAAGTGGCGTAGACTGCAGTCCTGAGATCCGAGGGCCACACGCACCAAATCTGCATCCATGGATGCTGCCGTAGCGAAGATCTGTTGTGTTGGCGGGTGTTTGGCGCGAAATCCGCTTGTTAAGAGCACTCAATCCCAGCTTTACTCGATTTCTGCTCTTAGATAACGATACAATGTAGCTTAATAAAATCAACAGCTCGGTCTCCCTCATCGAAGCTTGCAATCACGACATTCTTAACTACATTGTAATTCTAGCCAACAAGAAGCACTCTTTTGTACTTCATCCAACTCATCCTCCATGTCTACGTATTGCAACCCATCTTTACTTCTGAAATCATGTCGACTATATCCGAATAGATAGACTAGTATGATAGCCAAACCTTGTGCACTCCATCTGTCCCAGATAATAATGGTGATCTGGCTAGAGACTGCAAGGTCACATTCGTCAGTGGAAACCCCGGCGCACGACCGAAAAATCGCAGTAATCGTTGCCCTGCGGATATGTGCCATATGTGTTTCTAACTAGCAAACATGACCAGAGCACTGCAGATTCGTGTATTGACAGGCTACAATCATAACTAATACAGCTTCGAATGTATATAAAACGCTGCACCCCACCACCACTTTAATCGGATTAGAAAAATACCTGCGATCTTATATAAGCTTTGTTCTACCTCTGAGGATTTCCTCGGCCAACCAAAAAATCCCACAAGCAAAATCATCCCAAAAATGACGTCCGTTACGGGGCTCTCTAGAAACAGAAGCATTTCAGTGCAATGATGGCATGGTACTGTTATAACCAGTTTGATAGCACGCCTGCGACTATGTGCTTCCTTCTCTTGAATGTACTCTATCGCCCACTTGTCCCATTACATGCAACTGTAGACAAACTCACGCTATGTTCTGAAAACTTTATGAGCATGCCTGACGGTAGGCCAGCTACATGTTGGAATAAACATCCTTACGATAACGTGACAATTTTTGGGTACAAAGTGTACACCAAAAGACATCATTATCATCATCATTAATAGGACAGCAAAAGATGCTAACAGAGACTTACCAAATACGCGTGATGTGACGCCTCAGATGCAACTGGTTTTGCAAAGCTATACGCTGTTCTTTGGGCTGTGACAGCTCCATTCTGAAGTCAACTCCTCGTACAAACACGCAGCAACAACAGATATTTCCGATTTCATGTCTCGGCACGTTCCGAACTGATTTGGCTGCGCACAATCTAGCCAATACACGTACCTCATGATCACGTATGCCAAACCCAGGTAGCATCGAACGCATATCTATTATTTGCACGTAAATATCGAATAATGTTTTTGAAATCAGGCAGCGTTGCCTCAATGAAGTAGTTAGGAACTGTGACAACTTATAACTGTCCGTTATTTCGGGCGGCATTCCAACTCACATCCAAGTGCTTTCTAGAGGAACTTTTCGACACTTTTCCCCATTTTGAGCCCCAGGTGCAGACATAGCTGTTTTATTATCTCGTTTGAATGACAGCAATCAACCATCATGAATCCTCGATAGACCCAACAATGTCTCAACTACAATGAAAACTATAAACGGCTCATCCAAGATGTTCATGCATCAGGTGTCGCGATGACGGTACCGCGTCTAATGGCTTGCTCGTAGTACACCATAACTCTAATATTTCCCAGACAAGTGTTACCAATATGACCGTTTCAGTCCGTTTAATTAGTGCAAGTAATTGGAAGCAGTCGCCATCTTGTTGTGTCGTCTGCTTGTTCTGCCCACAAACCCAATAGTTTATCCAACGGAAATGTTGGTGGCTCGGTATATCGGTTAAGAGCAAACCTTGCCTGAAGCCAGATATAACGGATGCTGCCATCATAAAAAACAAAGCTTACAAATTGTGATGAATTCCTCGGCCCCAACTGGATGCTTGCCGCAACTATAGAAGAAATTTTCATATCCAGGTTGCGAATGTCCGCTCCGATCTTAGTTTTCGCGGGCGAACTGGGCCTGATTATTGTCTAATTCGTTTTGAGGTAATTTCGAAATCTAATACATAAGAGAACACGCGAAAAAACCAGAGTTTCCACAAAATTTCTCACGATTTTCATAGAGAGGATCAGCAGAGCCACTCGCAGCCATTAAAATACGAATTCCGCGCCCACACTGGACTCCGAGTTCGTTTAAACAACTTCTAATAAACCTGCAGTCGCGCGGGGAGATCTCATACGCCGGAATAATTATCACCAAATGCTGAAACTTTATGTTGAAGCTCCCCTCTTCCGAACCATGTTTTCGGAGAAATCTTGAGTGTGCTTCTGGAACGTGGCCTTTTGGCGGGCGCTCAGTATTTGCACAATGGAATGGAACTTTTTAAAGTTATGACGTGTCCTTGATGGGATAAAGCAACCAGACAATTGAGTTCCGAGTACCAGTCCAAACGCTTAAGCCAAACTTTAGGCATCCCGGGGTTTCAGCGATGCTGGGACACTATTCCGCAAGACTTTTCAAGCAGGCATGGTTGCATCAGTGAACAGTGAAATTTGATGAGCTGCAAAAATATGAAATATGTTGAAACAACTCTTGCTTTGAGCACTCGCCCAACAAAATGCAACATTATCACGTTAAACGTTTTACTCCAATTGTAGAGGTTTTTCAGCTGAAAGCATTGTGTGTATAATGGGCACTCCACTGGCGTGCGTTGACCCTCGATACCCAATGCTCGAAATGGAAATAAGCAGGGAACAATGGAGCTGCTGAAGCAACTAACATAAACAGGTGGCGCGATTCTAAGTAAATGCTCCGGCGTAAAATCGTTAGTGTGGGATGTCACAGAAATTAATAAGGAAGTGTGAAAGGGAATACCGTACAGATAGTGAAGTTTTCCTTGGTCAGTTCTGGTAGCAGTTACGAATAAATGATGACAGGAATCTGTTGCTCTGTGTTGACTTGGTTGAATTGGCCAGCGTCACGAGGTGTGTGACCACCACAAACCATCAGCGGCGTACTTGGAGCCCTCGGGGAGAAGGCGGTGTGGTTTGGGGCGCTACGGCGGCTATGGTGGGTAGATGTGCTGAAGAAGGCTTGATAAAAATAGTCTTGTGGCACCTTTGTGGCTTAGGAATTTTCAGCCTTTTGGGGTATTTAACGTCACAGCAACCTGCGCATTATATTACCCCACACCCATCAATGTTTTGGCATAGTAAAATAACTCAATGCTCCTTGGAATTCTCTCATAAGTACCACACGAGTTTGGACAAGCTCATAGGAGTCCTTTATCTTATTCGGGGAGGTTTCCCGTCTTGGAAGTATGATATCACAAAAATGGTGGATACCAACCAGAAAAGAGCAAGTTGAGTAGCGATGTTGTCAAAACCAAAAACGTAGTGGGTGTTGCGCATGTTCCTGAGACATGTGTGAAAACACGGGAGGTTTGTAAACGATTTTGCACACATCAGTGTCGTTGCAATATCTGGCACAGAAAAGCACACCGTTCAATCACACAAACTTTCAGAGACTGACTCGTCGTCTTTGCCTGTAACTAATCTAGCGCGCTGGAACATGTCAGAAATACACGTCTCATTATGCCACAAAACCAGGATTACTCAAATTGAATCTGCTCTTTTCTAAGAAGACAATAAACGAAAGGGGTCCAAAGCGGACCGAAATTCTCTGGTATTTTGTACCTTCATTTTGCTTCCGTTATAAAATTACGTATTTTGTCAATAGCATAATCGTTTATCGTTTGAATACAAAAGCTACAAAACGCGCACTAGTACAATTTTACACAATACAAACGTGGTCACGTGCATTGACTGTCGCTTCCGATTGCGCTCGCGCTTAGGGCGGTCATCCGCGAGTCTCATGTGTTAATTCTGGTATCAACGCATTTCAGACTGTTCAGAAGAAGACTCCTGGACAACCATGATTGGATTATTGTTTATTCGCTGACCTGGGCCAATGGCGAATTATTTTAAAGAGAACAATTATTAGTGAGTCTGTTCCATTTGGCCTTTTTATTATTGTAAACTCAATTTGGCGTTATTATTTTTATTCCCTTGCCACACCCTCCTGGTAAAATTGCTTTGGTGCAGCCACACCACCACAAAACTAGGCGGCCGAAAATTATTCATGAAAATGCAGCGCATGACGGCAGTTAGCTTTGCGTCCACGGACGATAAGCGAGGCAAAATAGCAGTGGGGACCTTCGACTGCTTGTAAATCTATGCAAATTGAAGCCAATTAGCCAAATAACGAATCTTTGGAGTACATTATTCGCTACTCCAGATGCCTTTGGTCAAGGTTGGCCTACATGATAACGGTACGCGTTCCCTTGTACATGAGGTCGGAAGTCTTGTCCAACAAACTGGTACTCCGGATGCTCTGAAAAACCTGCGTGAGTGGCGGGGACGCAGTACAGAACACCGCATACAGTTAATAGCGATGGCCGCGCGTTCTAAATCATGGCAAGGCGTGTAAAACATACAGACTGGTTGATCACTCGACGCACCGAACCAGAGCGCCATCTAGAAATACAAATGCTTGCCATCCAAATGGCTTGTTGGCAGTTGATAACAGTGCCCCACTGGGCGAGAGGCCTAGGAAGAAGGAGCACATGCGTGCAAGAGGGTAATGTTTTGCCAAATGGTGAGAGGTGATACTAATTTTTCAGTTTCACGCGACTTCGATGGCCAATGCGATGACTGAAGATTGAACTCGTCGTTTAAGTGCACGCAGTCAACCACATTTTGATTGTGTATTAAACTTTGAAATCGATTAGTTGCGCGAAATCGCGTATCGTGGGATCAAAAAGCTTTCACCGCACATTTCCACCCTCGCGGCATTGGGTTGATCGAACGACCGTAACTTCTCGATTCACTCCAAACACATAGGTCCTGTACTTGTTAAGATAAATTTTAGAACGAAGTTGTTCATTCCATTAGTCTACCCGTCAAAAGCCATTCTTCTTGAGACAGGGTAGAAACCATTACCAGATCAAAGGCTTGTCTTAAATGTTGTCCAACCAACCCACAAAAGATACCTGGTGGTGCGGAGACGGCTCAAAACCAGACAACGACACCAAAGGCACAACCTTGGCAAGAAGACATTTGGCGCCCCCGTAGACCGGAAATTACTGTTTAGCTGCAGAAAAAACATCATTCACACGGAACGTTATAGTCAAAACTCAGTCTGAATAAGCGCAGCCAGAAGCTTAGGAAGAATCGCCGACGGAAATAAACTGCACGTCAAGAGGCCTACAGACTAGCTTGTGCTAAGTAATAGTTGTTCACTGAAGCCCATTAAAACCCCACCATTGGGGATGACTGAAGCACCTTAAGCTGAACTGGACCAGTGTTTTTATACATGAGGGCTTTTGTAGAACGCTGGGCTTTAGGTGTTGCCAAAAATAAAGCGCGACCATTTGAAGACCGCTTACGAGTCGCCTTCTTTTGATTGCTAGCCCTTGCAGTCAGCGAACCACTGGGACAGTTGGATAAACAGCATGTTGAGATAACTTTCCAGCCCTTGCAGCCATCCACATTGTTTCGAATTATTATTGATGCGCGGTCGCATGTTTCACTAATATGACATTTTACTTCTCGTACATGATAAGAGGCTCGATTTTCATCGCCACTCGGCTTCATTGGTGACGTTCGGTTGTGCAGTTTGATGTTTATTTTTGGCACCAAAAACTCAAATTTATTGTCTTCAAGACGCGATTTCTCTCTTGCTCCCCAGGACCAATAGATATACTGCTCGGTTATCAGGGGATGCAAGGATTTATGCCGGTTGGATGGCATGCCCACTGTGATTTGTGGAGCTTCAGGCGTTGGATTTGTGCATCTGAACCTTCCCGCTATGAATAAGATTTTTAGATAATTAGTCTATTAGGCTTGAATGGCACCAGAGCACGTTGTGAGAACGATGGTTTTCGAGGCTGTGGCAAGCCTTGCTGCTTGAATATTGTGCTCCAATTAGAGACTACTGGAAGCATTTGAGTAGTTAAAAGAATGAAGTGTTGAACGCTTGCAGCTGGTCATCACACCGGTCATCCCGGATTTTTCCGCAGTTCTGATCCATGTCGGTCTCTATTAAGGAGGACGACACCCAGTTTATTCCGTTGTTTTCCCAGGAATTAGAGATTCGTATCAAGTAAAGTATCTTTCGAAACAATTCCTTCGAAAGTCTGGATGGTCATTTAAAAAGCTCGAGTTTTGTCACCAAACTATTTGTCTCGTCTATATAAAATGATGAGGGTTGGTATTGAGTTAAGAATTCCGTTTCGGATGAACTTGATCGTTAGTTGCGCACCGTTTCTGTAGTCTGTTGCTGTGTGTTCCGTTTGTGTGTTTCCGCGTAAGACAGGCTATGTAGCAGCAAGTGAATGCGAGTGTTTTCCTATCTTCCTTAGAAATATCGTGTCAACAGAACCAGGGCCCTAAGAAGGATAAGACCGATTTTGGACTGAGGAGGAGTTGTTGGTAACTTTATGAGTGGTGTTCCGTCCAGAAACATATTCCATTTGACGGTCTACGTTTGTGGTGTTGCCAAGCGTGTTGACGCTGACTAGAATTCGGTGATTTGATTTCATTATCCTCAAAAGGTACTGAGGCGAAAACTTGTTGCATCTACCGGCGAAATTGCCATATGTCACTCTGGATTACGTCATTCTTGAATAAGCAGAAATCCTCCACCTGAGGTTGTCAAATCGACTTCTGATCGGAAGGTGGAATAACGCTCAGATGGTTGCAACGTCGGTACCAATAATCTCAGTATGGTATAACTTCCCAAAGGTTTTTGTTTGAGAGTTGTCAGAATAAGGCAATCTGAAAGACGAAGGAGTTCGTTCGGTTTTGTTTACAGCTTAACTGAATTGCCGGGTTATTCGCACTCCACATGTGTTCCGATCAAAACGTCAACAGGGTTAACAAAGAAGAGGTGACGTAACGTGGAAAATATCAACTGAAAACATCCAGTCAACACAATCGAGCAAGCTAACCAAACTGGCCTCCGTCGGCGGCAAATGGTAACAAGATAGCGTAACAACCCATAGAAATGAAGGTCCGCTCACTTCAGACTGTGAGCGGTTACGCCTAACAAATGAAATAGTGCTGACCTCCAAAAGTGGATAATTGACTGAATGAGAGAGTAGTGGACCTGTAAACTTTAGTGGATTAGTGACGAGTCGAACCATGCAATGGCACATATACGGTATTTACCTCAGTACGTCCATCTCCGTACCACGACAATTGGTCGCTTCCCCGGGGCTAACAGATCACAACGACGTTCGCGCCCAATTTTCGGCAACAGTTAAGCATGTCGTTTGTGTTGCTTGTGTGCCTGAGGATAAAACTCGATTTGGCGCAGCTCGCCCTAAGGTTGGTGTGCGTCTCCAGTGCTGGGAGATCTTGCAACCACTTTCCCAATGTATGCTATTCATTGGAGCTTTTCTATTGTATAGCTGCGAGGTAGACTTTTGAAAGGTCTAGCCCTCTCAAGGGAAGGCTGGTTCATCGATTATTTAGATCGAGACCCCCCATCAGCACTGAAATCGACTGCGGAAGCATGCACCTAAAAGTATACGCTTATAGATGAACGTCTCATGGGATTAAAAATCGTAGTGTCTATGTAGATTGACGATGTAATTTGCAGGGATGCACTGAGTGGTTTGAAATGCAATCGTTGCTCGCTGTGGAAACCGCATCCCGAATATCTCCTCAGGTGTTATTAGGATTGTGTAATACCATATTCCCCAGACTACACTAACTGACGGTACTGGCGTAGAGCGAAAGCTGTGGGCGAGTGACCAGGCCAGTAACAGCTTGCTTGTGTGTTCATCGATATTTAGATCGAGACCCCCCATCAGCACTGAAATCGACTGCGGAAGCATGCACCTAAAAGTATACGCTTATAGATGAACGTCTCATGGGATTAAAAATCGTAGTGTCTATGTAGATTGACGATGTAATTTGCAGGGATGCACTGAGTGGTTTGAAATGCAATCGTTGCTCGCTGTGGAAACCGCATCCCGAATATCTCCTCAGGTGTTATTAGGATTGTGTAATACCATATTCCCCAGACTACACTAACTGACGGTACTGGCGTAGAGCGAAAGCTGTGGGCGAGTGGCCAGGCCAGTAACAGCTTGCTTGTGTTGAAACACTTCACTCTCAACCAATAAATTTGGAGCGCATGACTATGTTTAATACGAGTTTTGTAAGCTCCTTTATTGTTCATGATTGATTCACACACAGCATGTGTACCAAGTCATTTAAAACTTTATTCATATAGCTTATGTTTTTGCTTCCACTTAACATCAAAAACAGACTCCAATCTGAACAGATGAGATAAGCACTGTGGTGAAGAAGATAAGTCCATATTATGGGTTGCATACATGTTTCTCTCATCAGTAAAGTAATCCTAAATCAGTGTTTTCAGTTTTCCAGTACTGAGTGACCTATGAAGTACTTACAGTCGATAAATTGTGGTTCCGCTGCTAGAGAGAGTGTCATCTGTTGATAGTAAGCGGGATGTTTATACAGTGTTGATATTTACCCAAGTACACCGCTGCACTTACTACGCGTTAACATGGACGATCTATGGCTGAGTCGCGAAGCAGAACAAGCGTCGCATGCCTGTCAGGTTTCGCAACTGCTCTCACTATAACTTACGTGGCTGCTGGTACGATCGCAATCAGTGGACTTTCCTGGTGCTACCGCTAGCTGGATCGTGTTCAGATGTCTTTCTCTCGCACATCTAAATGCGACCAACAAGTTAGCACATAATTATCTCCTGCACGTAGTACTTGTGCATTGTTGACGAGCCAACCTCGCACTGATATCAGTTGGGCACCGCATCAGAGAAGTTGGGCAGCGGGAATAAAGCACCATTGCGTGTGCCGGAATATTGTGTTTCTTGACGGTGCTCACTGGAATCTAATAGTTGAAAACATCTACCCTCGGGTTATGTTATGCTGCCTAATATGTCAGTAGTGTGAGGAGTTTTGGGAACTTTTAATCAAAATTTCATCCTATCAGAGAAGCCAGTGCATGCTGAAAAGCCGGGAAGCAGAGTATGTGTGCTATTGTTGTTAATTTCTTGGTTCTAAACGCTCAAATACATCACTGAGTGGAATAACGCGGTGGCGTTAACACTGTCCACAGTAGAAGATCACGTACCGAAATTATACACTTTCGATTCGAAGGAGAAGCTTGTAGGCAAGTAGTTGAGTTAGGCGAGCTAAGCCCGCTTTGAGCATATTTTAGAGGACGATTGATTATCGGATGATGTTCCTCCAAATAATATTTACACAGAATACGCAGACGATACTTCATTCGTCACAGACACTAACCTACCTGGGCACATTCATGGTTGCATGAACAGTATATGTCTGGATTTGAGACAGAATATGTTGCCGTAAATACTAAAAGCCTGAAATTTCTAGATAGTTATATGATGGACAGCCGAATGGCACTCTTAAAGGTTCACTAATCTACGATCCAAAGTTGGCTAGGAAATGCCTACAGTATTTCATTTTTACTGTAGCAGCTTTCAAAGAGTTCTGGTTATCGCACTGTTCTGGTTTGCCAGACAAGTATTTACTTTTAATTTTTTTCGGATAGAGAGAATAAATTCCCATTTCGTTATCCAGTGGTTACCACCGCAGTGTTTTGCTGTCTAAAGTAAATAACGAGCACAACGACGGAATCTACATGCAGTGAAGATTAAAGGTATTTCCATTAGACTCATGATCAAATGCGACAATCTGGCCACGGCTTTTAGCACAAATCAGGGATGTGACAGATCATACTTATTCAGCCGTCCAGAAAAAACAAGTCGAGTCAACCTAAGGAATAAAGTGCGTAACACACGCACTGTCCCTGTCTCACACCATACACAATGTTGACTACAGTTGCTATGACACCTACACAGTTAAAACAGGCCAAGGAATCGTGCCCCAAAACGTGTAACTCGTTTTTTGAGTCAAAAGACTGAATGACTAATTGGAGTAGACAACAAGATCCGAAAGCCCGCACATTCCGGCCACCGTTCATCACGCTCACCCACGTTTATTGATGATGGCAAATCGGATTTGTGCGTATACCTGACCTTGACGTGCCACTAGGCTGGGCAGATAATCAGGTCTGGTTGGTCGGTTGGTTGATTGACTGCGTTTACTCTCTTATTCCTACTTAATTCGTAAATACTGGATTTCACTTATAACGCGGATAGGGAGGTAAAGACGATGTGGCATTGTGTTATGTGATTGGATTAAATGAGCACATAGCTTTAAACTACTGAGAATACGGAGATTTCAGTCCACCGAAATAGTGTGCAACCGATGAAAATCCGGTCGTTTCATGACAGCTTACCGATAAAACTGCTAACTGTTTTCAAAACTTCCAGAAACCATTAAATTAGATTCAGAAGTACGGTGTTCTGCCGGTATTTTGCCACGGCGGTGTTTCGCCGACTCAGCTGAAACTTTGAGGTCCACAGGTTTTCTTTTCCTTGTCGTATACTAAGAAATCCTTCGAAAGTTCACCGACAGCACTACTGTTTAGTGAGAACACATTTAAACTTGGGATAACCCAGAAAAATTGCCAACTTGAACTTCACACCAAGTGATGGAAATTCTATTCTGTCAAAATTTAATTGGTTAATATTACATGATCAAGTATCAAATACCTTACTGCATTTGTTTCTAACGTATTTATTATTCACATTGTCATTTTATATCCTTTTGAGAGGAGCTAAGTTCAGGCGGTAATTATTTCTAAACATTTTAACAATGACAGTTATGAAATATCACCATTTCTGGGATGACACTCCGAAATTTCTACTTTCAACTTTCTTCGGCGGCAGAAATTTTTGTCTCCAAGTTTAACATGAACTCGATAACTTTTCACGTGCATACAACGCTTACTTTAGGTAAATTACGGTTTTTAAGGTACGTTTCATCCATCCAGTTTTATCCGATCCAGTAGCTCAGCTTTGCATATAAACAGAGCTGCTAACTCCGTTTATTCTCAGAGTTACCCAAAGCATTTCGTGGTGTTGATGCCAGTGAAGTGCACTCTGATATCCGGGTATCTCGAAGCTGACTATGTAATCCTATGTGGCTGTTTGGCAGATGAAATTCCGTGTAATAACGAGGGTGACCACGCTGCCACAGAATCCTATGTTATGCATTAGGATATTCAGACATGTTGTTGTCAAGCGTCATGTTATTTACGAGACTGTGATGTCATCAGGTTTTCTGACAGAGGATTCACCTTTTAAAGTCCACATGCCTAGCGGAAATCTTCACTATTCTTGACTCTTATGAACCGATAAAACCAACCATGTTTAGACAAAAACGACGCGAATGTGTATAGCTCAAAAGCGTGGACATGGAGCCCCAATTTTGTTTTATTTTCCAAATAACGGGAGGAACTTAGGATGTTGGACGATGCATTGTGTGATGATGCGCAGTGTCTTGTAATTCACAACACCCTGACACTATCCACCTATCGAAGTTTAGGCCCTACCTAGAACCTCAAGGTGATCAGTTGTTAGAAGACGCACGGAACGTTTGCGAAAATTGTTGAGCAACAAAAGAAAACTTCCATATGTTTAGAGTTGCAATTATCATAGACTTTGAAGTTTCTCAACCTGACAACATTTGACCACAATCATCCAAACAATTGTTTGCTTCTGCGTGCGCCTTTTTCTGGCCTCAGTTTGAACTTTCATGTTTGATAAAAGTGGTTGAACTAATGGTGACAGTGATGCCGATTTTACCGTATTGGATGTCGTGAGGTTGTGTACATATTACGCACCAGAAAGTTGCACTTCCATCCTTGCCAACCGAAAACACATGAACAGGAGACCGCGGAAAAGGTTACCTAAGAAGAGATATTTTGACAACAAGGAAAAATTTCAGCTGGGTGAACTTGGAATTGGCCCCGAAAAAAGAATCTGTGTCTAATATGGGTAGAAACTGTCTGGATGTGTCTGAGTCAAAATCACTAAAAGTTTAGTAAAGCTTGAGAAAAACATATTTAGTTTACTAACGAGATGATGGACGCTTATGCACTTGATTACCCTTTCTTTTAACAATAGAGGGTGGAAGATATCAGAATAGATCCAACTAAACAGACTTTCCGCTAGAGTTGACCAGAAAATGGCCAATGTAGTCGTTCTCCCCTGTTCTTATTCGGATATTCGAGGATATCGCCTTGATCTAGCAGGTCAGTAGCTTTATTTTTACTGCACTAAGATGTAACATTTGGTTACTTTTGCAAGGACGTCATGCAGCGTCCTTTAAATAAACTCTACTTTTGGTTATTTTTACGCAATTCTGACCCATTTACACAAGAGTGGTGGCTTGAAGTCCAGTTGAGATGCAAGAAAGATCGGCATTGGAATAATAATAGATTACATACTAGTGACGCGGTTTCAGTAGTTAGAGAAATAAATTAAATTAAATGGGCTAGGTCTTTTGAATGTGTTTTACTCCATGGTTTTAGACCCACGAAAGGCACCTTAACAATTTATTTCTTAACGAAATTTTGAGGGATGTTTGTTCTTGGTTGCTTTTAGAATTAAGTCGCGTCTTCCGTCGAAGTTGGACTGGAAATAGCCATTACCTTCTACCGTTGGACACCAGATGTATGAATTGTTTCTTTCACTGAACTCAGCGATTTCTATTCAGATATTACCCCGGTGGAAAACATATGCTCACCTTCGCTCAACATCCCACACATGGTTGCTCGGTGTGCCGAATATTGACGCCATTCAACAGTGATGAATATGGGTGAACTGAACAACACATAATTTCCTCAGTGATGTTTGGCACTTTATAATTAATCGGAATCAATGATATCTTGAAACTACTCAAGCTAACTCAGGCTAAGCCAAACATGGCAGCACTGAATAAAGGTGGTTGCTATTGAAATGATAGTTGGATACAAACGGAAAGCTTTTGGTACATAACGTTTGTTTCGAGTTGATCAATGAACTCTGGTCGAGCAGCTTGTAGCTACAGCTGCATAGTGAATGTCCATATCAGTTTGAACTTTACATCAATGGAACGAACTCAGTGCATTGGGCAGTCACTAGAGCATACTCAGTCGGACAAACCAAATTAGGGCAGACTTCAGTTTTGTGCGGTTCACTATAACCTAGAATTAGAATATAATACGGTTTCGGTGATTGTGAAGAATACTGCAGTTAATTTTCTATGAGTATAACTTCATTGCCTCAGGTTCCGTAATTTAAGTTGCTACAAGTGGTCCCCATTACAAGAATCAACAACCATAAATGCAAGATTCATAAGCATTGTCGGAAATATCTGTAACCACATTTATGGTATTTTGCATGAGGTATTCCAAAATGCAGTACTTCCGAATAAAACTAGAAGTATGAACTCTGGAATGAAGACCAAAAGTGAAATTGAACAATGAGGGCGTACGATCGCAGTTGTAGAAGAGAACCCATGAGCATGCTTCCCCAGGTTCTTTCAACAACTATTACTTCACGCGTAAACCTAGCAGTGATTTCGGCGAACGTAGAACTACGTCAGCCGGTTACAAACAAAAGTTCAGGCAGTCATAGATTCTCTTAACTGTAGAAACCTGGTACTGGTGTTTAGGCCTTTTTTGCTGTTGGTGACGCTGACAATGATGATGATGGTTATGATCTTGTTGAGTAGATGAGGATAATGAGAAGGTGATTATGATGAGGATGATAATGAGACGTAACCAAAAGCCAGGATCGGACAAACACACATTACTTGTCTGGTCGCAACTGAAAGCTACTTTTGAAATCACTGAGCATTACGATTAACGTTCCTGAGATTTATAACTACAAGACTAGTTGTTCTTAAAGTTTGGTAAGCAAAACTGATTTGACGTGGTTTGTTGCTTACTGCTACTACTACTATTATCATTTATTTTTGAAGAGCATGCTCACAAACATAAAAAGTGAATGCAAGCGATGAATGCGAAAGAGTAACAAGATAATATGGGAGAAAAGAGAGGAACGTCTCATTCGAAATCATGCCAAGGACAGGGCCAGTCTGATGAGGTGAATCCCAAAGTATGTAAAGATTTTGGAATGGGAACACGCGTCTAAGGACCAACAACCAAAGAAATGACAAACAATGGTGAATGCTCTTCAAGGCGCAGTGTGCGCTAGCACAGTCAAGACTCGCACATCAGGCCCAAAGTGACCGTCATACTGGGTCTGGGGTGAGATTAAATGGCAAACATGTACCTTCAACGCCATGTGCCACGCATAAAAGTGTCATAAGTACGCAGGGAGCCCACAATGGCAAGCAA
>NW_008751880.1:0-50916 GCF_000715545.1 Opisthorchis viverrini | reverse complement strand
GTCATAAGTACGCGGAGAGCCCACAATGGCAAGCAAACACAAGTCACTGACTGCGACCTTAGGAAGTCCCATTCCAATAACAGCCTTAGCGGTGTGAGGAAAGTAGATCCCTCGATAAGAGATGATCATCAGTTGGTGAACCAAAGAGTCGACATCACAACCGATGGCGTGTAGGGCTGAGATTATGGCGAGGGAATATTCATCAGCACCATACTTCTGTTTCTTCTCATTCCACACAGTCACTCCACGCCCATCCGAGACTATGCTGACGTCTATTACAGTTGCACGGTGATCTCGAACAGCGATTAGGTCAGGTTTGATGAAGGTCGTCGAAGTTGGTGCTCTCAACTCCTCGAAAACGGTGTATCCCAGCCGGCGGAGACGTTTTGCAAGTTCCATTGCGACCCGATTATGACGAGCACAGCTGGCATCATGCGTGATCCAGCAGGATTGCAAAATATGCACCAAACTCTCCGGTTAGCTACAGTTTCCACGACATAAGATCGTCTGGCCACGATGACCATGCTGAGAGCTTCTAACTCTCGTCCTAAGCAGGTTGCATCGGAGCTGGATACCGCTTCAGCCTTTGCTGACGATTAATATGCTTTGATGTGACTGATGATTTTGTTTGATATTTCACCAGGGAGGGAGATAATTCATAATGAATCGCGGCGGTATAGTTGAATTTAGCAGGAAAGTCGGTGGAGCAGTCAATAAATTGTTGCTGAAATTCGGCGCAATGTTCCGGGAACCGGCTTGGGGAAAAACTGATTTTTAATTCTTCTGGAATGAGAATAATCATGATTAGGTCGTGTTATGGAAGCAAATTTCTTGGCAGCTGTATATAAGATACTGATATCTCGATAATTCTTGCTTACTTGTTTTGTCATCTTCTTAAGTAGTTAAAAAATTGAGATACTGAATTCAAAAGAAACAAACTGCGTCTGGAAATCTACCGGCATACTAGTATCTCTGGGGAGTTAATTAGGCTAGTTGATCAACCACCACAGACTGCATCTCCTCCATGGAACAGAAGAATGTCTGCGGGGATGTAATGAAAAAAGGAGACAGTACTTACGTAGAGGCAACACACTGCGTAAAATGCACAATACTTGTTAAAATGAGAGAAATGGCATCCTCCGTCTGAGCTCCACTGTTTTTTCGATGAGTGACAACCTAACTGACATCTATTTGACTGGGCTATTTCCAAATGATATTGTGGGGTTTCCGTATTAACGCTTTCGTATTACGTTTCGTCACGGTCTGGTAGCTGGCTGAAGTAATCCACACCGTGTCCATTCTTCTAGAAGTAGTAATTTATCATATCTTCGTTTCTTTCGAGGTATAGATGCGAGAGATCAGGAAGTTGGAAAACTTTTGTGGTTACCTTTGATCAGTTTGGAATACGGTCGGTTCTAACGGAACAATAGGCCTCACGTTGGGGGCTTAGGAAGTTAGGGGCCCTTCTGTAATATAGTTATATCCTAACTTAAAATGGAAACGTTGTTATACCTCAAATCCAGCTTCTATCTTGTGGCTTGGTGTAACCAAGGCAGTTCACCAAGGCTTGTTTGATGGACGTCCGAAAACCGAACTACCGATTTTCTTCTGAGACGGAATAGTTTCCAGCATGGCACATTGTTTGGCTATATAATACGCTGTTATGTTGTTAAACGGTTTGGATTAAATGAATTCGCTTTGGAGTAAGAGAAGGCAGCTGCCTTTTCAAGGGTTGATGTTTTTGTTTCCCAACAAGATGTAGTTTGATTTTCATTCACACAAGGGGATAGACTGGTCCTCCTATTTTGGGTTTCCAACCCCTGGTATGACCGACGATTTTCTGCCCCTAATGTACACGAAAACTGTACCAAAATGCAGTAGATTTAACACACTTCGTGACTATCATTCGAATACCACGTCAGAGAATCACACTTAGGTTGCTGGAATTGGGGATGTTCTGACAAGTCTGTCACCGTGTTCACATCGCTGTCTTAGGTCAAGCGTGTGCTCTGTCTAGAGTAGAGCCTTCTGTCAGACCTGCACAAACTTTTCAGTTGCCTGCATTTGACAGTATGTCGCACCTAGCAATCCCAATGACCATAGTTTCTACCTGGTAGTTAAAAAATCCTCAGTAATTGGAGTCGTGTACACAGAAAGTACAGTTAAATTCACTGGCGTGTGTCGAACTCTAACCACCGAAATCCTGAGTGAGATGTAGTTCCAAGATATCACCGCATTGTGAAAATGGTCACTCGAGGTAAACAAGACCCATTTGAGTCACGAGACGCTCTCCATGTCACTGCAGTAGGTGGGCGTCCATTCCTTCCACAGGCTTCCGTACAATACCTGCTTTGGGTTTATCTGGTTTCATTCAAGAATGTTGTAACCAGCTGGTTGTCCTCAAGCTGATGCTTCGCCTGAACTCTGTAGATGATCACACTAAATGTACGAAGCGCTTCCGTTGTATTCTGCAGGTTCTTTTGGATACACCGACGGCTGAACAGGTTACGGGTGTGAGTTTTTGGGTACCTGTTAAACAGACATGAGTGTGACATGAGTCTGTGGAGTGGGGAACCTGTCCTCCCGGAACAGTTGTCAGAGCATTGAAAAATGCAGGGATACCCCTTGGTCATGTTCATAATGGATAACCTTTAGATCAGAAAGTTTGACTCTGGTTCTGGGAAAACTTTAGTTCTCTTAAGGGAGTTGACGTTTGGATGAAGAATTAAGGAATTCATCGTTGAGTGAAGATTTATTCTTACTTAGGTTTGAAGACGGAGCATTGAGATTATTTCAAAGAGCTACACTTACCATTTGAGGGTATCCCGTATGCGCTTACCGAAACCAAAATGTCCCTCTTTTTGACAGAAAATAAATACTGTGAACTTCGTGGGTTATATTATCTCAAGTTGTAGGTTACAAACGAATAAAGTGCACACCTTCATTTTTATGAACAATACTGCACAGGTTACATAAGTTGAGTCTGTCAGAGATCTATCTGCGTCAACGACACAAAGATAAAATTTTTCTTTCAGCGTCGGAGCTACACTAATAACCTTTTTAACTGAAAACACTTCTTTACCTAGCTAGGAGGCAAGTTTATCTAAGAATTAAAGGAATAAACCTGAGTACATAAATGATGTGACCATTTTGGTTGTGTATTTTTTGAAGTAAACTTCCGTACATTCTTAAGATCGAATCGAATTTAACATTCTCCGACGTTTGTGTTACTTGTTCCAGTTTTGTGCTTTACCTAAACATCACTGCGTTTCAGAAGACCTCGTCGTTCGACTGGGGTTTTGACAGAAATAACCATTTCGCACTGATGTCTTGACAGAATGAATGCACGAGACGCAAAATTTCAAAATTTTCAAAGTATGGTTGTGTCACAACCCAGAAAGTAAACAAATGTACCTTGTTGAGTGTAACAAAAAATACAAAGAGAAACTGGAGAAAACCTTTTGTTGGTTATATCAGACAGTTTTTAAAAAAAGTGATCTAATTTTGATCACAAGAACTAAACCTATACATCTTTAAACAGCTTCGTAATTGGGAATTTTATTGTGATACTTAGTGCAGGTATTCACTGATGTTGAATTCTACCGATGTTCGAAATCCTGAATTTTGATGTCGCTCTATCAGTGAATGTGACGACCTTTGTCGAACTCGATAAAACTTGGGCTACTGTTCCCTAAAATAAGGAATTTCAATGTTCCGGAAATCTTTGTTTCCGATAGTGGTTGCAACTTTTTGAATTTCACTGCTGGAAAACAGTTCTTATCATGCTGGCATCAGCAAACCACAAGCAATGACAGAGATATCCGGCATCGAGCAAGTTCCACGTTCTTGAAATCCTGAGGATATATATGGGAAAGGAGAGCGTGAAGGTTATGCTCAGATGCACAAGCTAATCAACTTCAATGCAAAGTAAGTTTGTGGTTGTATCGTTTGCAGTCCATTGATGGTAGTTCAGGGTTTTTATAATTATGAAGTGGCCCTAAAAGTTACTTTTTGGATTTTAACTAAAAGGCTTCGTTTCTGAATTTATTCAAACAAATCTACATTCTTAAGGTTTAAACACACCAAAACTACCGTTCATACATTGGTTCCTTACATAATTCTCACTGGTTAGTCAGTGGCTTCTCATATGCCTATCAAGCAAACCATTGAAGAGACCAGGAATTCTTGTGATTTAGTCCGTCATGAGCTGAAAAGTTTGTCAAGTGAATGAGCGAGCATGGCAGACCCAAGCCTTCTATTTGTACTATAATGAAAGTGTATTTTATAACATCGTCCTGTCTACAGAAAGATTAGATCTTTACTACGTTTCTGTGTATATTTACTGCCACTATATAAGTTCCACTAAAATGGACTTGATTTGGGGAATCATGGATCCATACTACCTATCTGATATAACTATTGGGCTGCAGAATATGAAGCTGATATAATGCGCTCTAGTTAGCGTTTTATTCTGCACACTCCTATCGTGGCTACCGTAAAAGTTGGACAGTGTTACATAAAACAATCAGAGCTTATTGTTGATAGATCTTGAGATTCAAGTCAAGATTTTGTCCTGTTGCTGAAATCAGTCTGTACCGAAAAACAGAGAGTGAGCATCTCAAGAATCTCCAAGGCGATTCGGAATGGCGAATTCATGATCAGCAGTTTCATGAGTTTGCGTGTAGGACGAAGTCCCGCAAGATGTTTTATTCCTGTGGTCACGCGCTGGCTGGTTTGTCGGGTGACAGCTTCACGGATGGAAGGTTCACGATTAGTGTTCGGCAGTGCTAAATTGTAGCCATGGAAAGTCGACGAAAACGATCACCGTCGTAATCGTGTCACCACAGCAGGATGTTTGTTGTTGAAAGACAGGTATCGAGTATAGGCTTCATTGATATCAGGCTGTGTTTGTAGATCATTACCTTGGTGTGTGCGCTATGTGCCTTTTGTCACTGGGCACAAGTCTCCCTCAAAATGATCATTTCATCCTAAGATGCTGACAGCTAACGAAATCACGTGCACGACTCATCCGTTGTATTATGTAAGCCTTGTTGTGATAACCATGAAAAATAAACTTCCATCAGGAAGACTGGTAGTAATACATTTGTTAACAAGCGGTATTTTCAGTTGTTTTGGTAAATAAATAGCTCGTCGAGTTATGGATGGTATGGATGAATCCATTGCTGGCGACATAGTTTTACTCAGGTTTTCTCTGAAACAGACGAGCACACATTGGGCTAACTCCACCTAAAAAAGCCTCTGTACTAAAGGTATGGCCATTCAGCCACTGAAGATCATAAGTTCGATGACACCGTCAAACAACCAAACGAATGAACGTATCTAGAGAAAATCACAGGAGTTTTGCGTTTTGGTAACAGAATAATGACAAACTCGTCTGATTGAGTGGCCCATGTTTGTCTTTTCTGTGACAACATGAAAGAGTGATATTCCTACTCTACCGTGCAGTTAATGTGCTTTGTTCGAATAAAATTCGAATTTATAACAAACAAACACCAGAGGCAAACATACGGTTACATACAACGTTGACTAAGGGGCAGAAACACATTTCTACACACTGTCACAAAGCTAGACCATCAACTTTGTGTACTGCGCATTTTTATCGACGAAAACTACATCAGTACTGTAAAAATTAAATCTAATGACAAGGCTGCTTTAAGAAAGGCTTATATTTAAAGATTATGAATTCCCCAAAGACCACACTTCATTGGTATTGCAATTTTGCGACTGAAAAAACTTAATTTGAATTTCAACTCCAAAAAGCTCTGCATATGAATTTCATCCTCTCTGGGAATGATCGGTTGTACCTATTCTGTAGAAGCTTCACTTTCCGATTAAGTTGTCACTGGAATGTATCGGATTTACATAGCGGACGAAGCAAATAGCCATGGTTCCTATATTTTTATAAGAGACGAATACTGCGTAACATTTTACAAAGCAGGGTAACTGCTACTGCCGGTTTGTCAAGTCAAAACCGATCAACTTTTACTGCACATTTCAAGAGGCTCCGTGCAGTCTTTTGTAGGGGTAATTCTCCCTCGCAGGTATCGTTTCATTTTTCTTCATGCACTTTCAGTATTTTGGCTTTCAAATGTCCTATAAAGCGCAATCAACTTAGCGTAACGATGCTATTGTAGTTCTGTGTGTCAGCTGCACCAATTACTTTGGTTCTTTTTATTTTATTGCATCCATATCTAAATAGTTAGACTGGGAGTGAACCTGATCAATGATTCGAAATGTTTCAGCTTCAAAGATTGACTGTTTTGTAAACGAACAGCGAAAGGGATTGAAATGAGTTTAAGATTACTGATACCCCCCTAGGAGCATTAGTTTTCAATGAGTTGGCGAACGGTGTAAGTCATGGTCTCCACTAAAAATACTTGCCTGTTCATCGGAATTGCGATGGTTTTCGGAATTCAGTAAATTCAACTCACATTGGACGTTAGTTTTTTTTGAAAAGCCAGAAGACAATGTGAAAAAATTTCGTTCTTAGCTAAAGATCGATGCCGAGTTTTAAGATGGCGATTGCTCCTAAAACAAGCATTTAGGCGGACTAACTCCTCTCTCGATCTCGTATCAACAAAGTAGAATGTACATTATGTACTAGAAGTGTCTTCCGTGTGAACGGCGAGCACCTTTGAATCGCCGATATCCATTGCTTAGTTCAAAATTGCTTTTCGGTCTCATGGAGGTGTTGCTGTTAGACACATGGCTAATTCAAGAACGGTTGTTAATCGTGGAATACTCACTAAATTTGGGTTCTATTTTGACTCAGTTCACTCGGTAAGATATGAAATTGTTTAGGTATAGGCTTTTGTAGCAAGGCTGGTTTATTGTCCATATTGCTAGGAGACGCGAATCCTGAGTGGCATCATCTGTCACAATCCGTGATTATGACTTTGGAAAACAGGTCCGTCGAATACGACCGAAATTCTTTGGAGGGATGTGGTTTATCTCGGGTACAAAGTAATTGCAGAAAAAATTTTTTGCTGCTCCCTTTGTTTTTGTCCTTGATTCAAATTTATTTTCGGAAGAGATTTTCGAGTTGAAGTCACAGGCATCGATAATTGACCATCTATTGGCATTACCAAGAAGATTCGAATTATTGCCGATAGTCGCAACTAAGTGTGCAACCGTAAGTGTTGGCCTGATCAACTCTTTACAGAACCCCCGATGGTCACACAATAGTGATGTGTTTTTATTTCTTTGGTGTGGCCAGGGTCCTTCGAGAAAATACACAGGAATACTGCGGAGAAACACTTATACCATGCGATCGTACATTTTCATGAAGGGGAAGTCTCATTCACTAAGGAATTGCAAAGATTGCTTGAATGTTTGTCCAGTAAAGTAAGTTCCTTTCAATATCTACAAAACTTGTACCTGACGTAGAAATTTTCCTTGGTTCATTCAGTAAGGAAAGATAATTTGAAAGATATCATTTTACATTATTGATAATTCACAGCTAACCCGAGGTTGTTGAGGCACTAGTCACTAAAACTTCAGCAAAGGTCTGTTGACCTTTCAGCATTGACGGAGATCACTATCCTTCTTCTGTAGTCAGGTGGGAGATGGGGGTAAAAGGTAGAGCTGGATCGGCTTCTACTCTCTAAGAAGGCACATGATTTGAGTTCGGTAGTTACATTCGCTCACCCTGACAGTACAGGGAGGAACATTACTTAAAGTGAATGCATTGAACCGACGAATTAACACTCAACAATGAATCGTGGTTCTAGTGGCCCCGTTAACTAAAACACTCTCAAGGAACTAGCTAAACCAGCCATTAACAGGAATCCCAGCAACGCAAATTTGTGTTCTGTGCATATTTTTTATCAATTATGCCCAGTTACTTATGCTGCTTTCTGTTACAGCACTACAAATTGTCCTTATGCCCAGTATGCTGCTTTCTGTTACAGCACTACAAATTGTCCTATTTTACAGCTTAGATTCACGGAAAATTATAAATCTTCTCCAAGCAAAGCGCTTCGCGTCCACCACAACCAACTTTGTAAGAATAGACTATTTGATGTTTAGTTTTTTGCTTGGGAATAATCAGCATCGAGCAACAGTTCCCTCTTTACACGATTCCAACGCTGAATGTTTCTGTGATGGGCTACATACTAGCCCACACTTCACACTACGTTTACTGATGATCGTCAAGATTGTTTGGAATGGGAACATCCCTAACATCTTATCTGAGTGATTTTTCCTCTGGCGCCCACTTGGTTTCTCGCAAAGTGATCTCATTGATGATCTCACCGGGTGACATGGATAACAACTACTGGTGCTGGATTCAAGCAGGCGACTGATGAGTGTGACATTAGGGTTATAGTTTCACTTTATTCCAAAATGCACCTTGGAGTAGAACAACGTTAGGCTGATAGCTGTCTAATGCCCCATCTCCTGAGTGACCCGCTTGGACAACGGGATGGGGACTTTGAACGTTCATCAAGTGTATGGGCTTACAGTGTGAATACGGCTAAATCACTGTATTTTCCATCCATACGACAGTTTTTTGACAGAAATATTAAAACCACCCTAGGAGAAGGTCACTTGGTTTCAAATGAATGGCTCTGCACCAATCAAACTGCAGTAAACAGCCGCCCACTATGCTACTGTAGGGGAAATGCTACAAACTGATACGTACAGGGGGGTTGGTGGAGTAGACTCAGAAAGCATTTGCATTTGCACCTCTCTCATGTAAACAGCCTTCCTACCGTTCCGGTGTATTTTTATGATGGTCCTAAATCAACAAGGATGAGTACCCGTCTCAAGTTTCAATTTTCTTATAGTGATTAAGAACTGAATATCTTTGGATATATAAGGAGTGAACTGCAGATGACCAACCATAGAGGCCATCGTGTTACAATGAGTCGATCAGCGCACAGTAAACACATCTGAAATACAAAACTAAAAAGGCGAACGCGAACTATGTGATTTGTTCGACAAAAGACTCGAATGACAGATCAGTAACTGTCCTAATTCCTTCGAACTATCAGACCGCCTATTAGGACTGCCCGGTCATTTAGTGACATGGCCGCATTAAACACGCCGGATTACTGTTTGATTAGTCGTAGGGAGGTTACGGACCTTGTGAATTCTGCATTCACACCACTCCTCCCCTTTTCGGAGAAGACTATTCAAACGAGTGATATGGATGTGAATTCTGCAAATTTCGCATCCAGTTACGATTGACACAAGTTTTCACGATTTGGTGGCGATAGCGTTAGTATCTAGTGGAAGTAGCACAACTTGATTCAAACGAGACACTTTGGCCGCGGTAAACAGTCCACTGGTTCAGTAGATTTCAGCACTGGGTTGGAAATTAAAGCACGTATTTTGAAAGAAGGACCTAAAGCGGACTACAAGATATTTCGTTTTGGAGTTCAACTAAAGGTGACCGAGCGGTATCTATCTTATTTCTCTCGACATTCCGACCAGCTTGATATACTTCACCTGGAAACCAGACGAGCATCAAAGTCCATTGCTACCAACAGCTGTTTCTTGCAGTTGAAATGCGAAACAGTCCAATTCGACTCAGTCGTATGCGGTTTGCGGTCGGAGCCGTTTGTATCGAGCATCAAGATTTTGGACAGCGTCGAAGATAATGAAGGTAGGTTAATGAACAAACAACTTCCAACTTTCTTGACAAAGATACTAGTGCTTAAGCTAGTAAAAATTAATAGAATACACTAGCTGGTATATAATATTTTAAGTGTTCTCTCACTTTACTATTTCTCCAGATTTTCTTACGGATTGCCTCTTTATAATCTGCTGAAAGAAAAACAAACATCCACCTATAGTTGTGCGAAATTCCATTTGTTAATCTTGCGAATGTGATATGAGGCTAAGGGGCCTGATGCTAATTTCGTAAGTTTGTAAGTCCCAGCTACCATTAAGTGAACTGGTCAAAAGACAAGTAAAACTAAATCTAGACTCTTGGAAATTTCTTAACAATTTTATTCCACCAACACGCGAGTCGCTAAAAGATTCCCATAATGTGATATGAATAGAAAATGCCAGATAACCACTTGAATTCAGAAATTCATCTTCTGTCCGGTACACAATATGCATAATAGCATATATAACATTATTGTTAAACAATTACAGTAGTAGAGCGGGGGAAATTCTGCGCTCTAGTCAGGACAGAGTTCACCTTACACTCAACTAGTCTGAATTGTGCGGGAGATATGGCCTGGTATGTGATAGAGACAGACGGGTGACGAACTACGAAACACTCCAGCTGAAGGCATAGGACCGATCTGGTGTAAATAGTCGGATGGTAACAACACTGAGAAACGCGAGACCACGCAACCTGCCCACTTTGGGGAGGCTTTGTGACACCTCTTACACGGTCCTGAATGCAGTGCCCCGCGGCTCGTGTCAATTAGGTGGACTAAAATGAAGCTGTGGAGTATCTCTCTACCCACTCACACAAGGGACGGTGATCTCTAGTACATAGGTTTGCTAGTCCACTTTAATTAACTTTGACCCCATATATGATTTGCACTGGCCACAACACGAAAAGTTTGGAATATGTGTCTGCTTATCATTCCTTCTTGCAAAGTGCTACTCTAGTTGCTTCGCATAGATGTTTGCCAATTTTCTTACCATCGAATTATATGAGCAGGAAAAAACTGCCGGTTTCGCTATCTCTGGGGGATTTTGAGTGTGTCAAACGCAATTCAAATTTAAACTTTAGAACAGTTTAACTCTCCATAATCGGCAACATCCATTTTTGCCTGGCGTTATTTCTACCTACCAGTTTCATCACCACGATGTAGCTTTTTCCAAACAGACAAAATTAGTCATTCTTGTAAAAGTGTTCTTGTAGGTAGGTCTGTGAGTCTCTGTCGTGCGATTAAAAATTAAAAATAATTAAGATAAGACATGAATGGGCGTCAATACAGTTTCCTGTTCAGCTATGGAACAAAAATGACCTTAGTAAGTCCCAAGAACTTTGGATTGCATAACCAGCTTCCTCCATTGAGTGCTTCGGAAATGTTAAAATTGAACTTGGTATTGTCTATGGATTTCAGCGTACTGTACTTTTGTTTGTATAGGAAGAGTCAAGAGTGAGGAACTGCACCAATTATCCAGCCCAGCTTCTCCGAAAATACACACAAAATTTTATGACTTGCAAGATGATCTAAGCGTTCAGAGGGATACACGTTCTCTCCGCAGTAGTGGCTAGTCCTTCGGAAATGTCAATATTAGTCACTCTGAGGAGAGTGGTCTGTAGGAAGAGAGAACTTATTTGCTGAGTGCTTCAACAACTAAGCCATTAAGCAAGCTTGCTTTTCGTCACATTTACGAAACAAACATTTTGAGGTATTATGATGGGTTTTTATTGTTGTCTGTCAACTGTCTGTCAGTTGGATCTTTCTATGACTCACATCCCAGACCAGAAAGTCGCATTGTCTGGCTAGCTAAATGACTGATATAATGTTAGAAATGGAGGGAGGACTGTGGGAATTAAAACGCGGAATAACCGAATTGAATATCTTTTATCCACAAGGTGCTCGATTTATGCAACAGGATCCAAATAAAGTTTGCCCCGAAAATCAAAAGTCATGACCATTGCACCCTCCGTTGTTCAGATGCGCACGGCAGCTCTACGTGTGGCTTGATTCCTGACTGTAGTATAAAAGTGCAACTGAAGTTGCTTTCATGGCTTGACTCAAGTGCATGGAATGCACTGACTGGGTCGTTTTCAGGTTGTGTAGATTCAGTTGGATTTCATGGAGGAAAACAAACATGTGATTTGTGCTACGTGATTTTGAGACGGTCACCTGGCTGTCTGACCTGTATATTTGACTGGAATTTCTGCAGAGACTTTTGTAGACGCAGTTTGTGCGGGATTTCGTTACGATAGAGTTATTAGCCCTTATAAGGCTCCCTTTGTAATGTTTTATCAATCCGGAAGAAGTTTTCAATTTCATAATCCCGAAGGATCCTTAAAATGGTATCCCAAGACCTATTCCTTCAGGTCGCTCCTACTGTGACCACCGGGTTTTCACCTCCCTATTTCACTGTTCTGGTCGATTTCTCCTTATTTGCTGAGCAGTGAACCCTGTATAATACTTACCCTGCTGTGATCTAACGCTGTGTCGTCACAGCTCATTTGCTCCATGGTTGTCATAGTTGCTAGACATGATTCAACGGTCCGACAGCTGCGCGTTTTATCATCGTGTGGATGAGGGAACCCGTCTGAATTTGTAGGTCTTCTGTGGATTCCCACCGAGAATCTACAGTTAATGATAATTAATATCCATCCGTTTGCTCCTAGTTTCCATCGTGAATTCCATGCTACTGAATTTTTCGTTCAAATATTTTAAGGTTTGTTGTCGTGTGACTAATTTGGTCGGAAATAGGTAATCACCATACCTCTCTCATTTATGATGTCCTTAAGCAACTGAACGAGCTGCACCAGGCCACCTCATGTTTCAGCTGGTACGATATTCGAGATATCTATATTGTGTGGACTAATGCACCAATCATACACGATAAATCCAGCTGAATTCCAGGCGCGTCTCTCGTCAAAACCAAATCAGTAAGCAAATGAGCGTACTACACTACTTCCACAAAGTTCTGGTTCAAGTATTACATGAGGTTGAAGGAGACTTGGGGACTTTACCTACCTGATGAACCCAACGAAGAGCAAAACCAGTCTTCGGTCGGCGAAGAGTTTTCAGCAACATTATGACTAGTGCCAACCGCTTACGTATTTGGATATTTTGCAAGTCGAACCAACAGAATAGTCCACCATTGGGCATATGGAAGAGCTTGTTTTGTGTATGTTTGGCAACCCTTAGAATCCTCTGGGCATATTGGATTCAGACACAAGAGAATAACATTGTGATTGACCGAGCTCGGGTTTTGCTTATTGTGGGTGTTCATAGATACGGATTATGTTTTTTGAGAGTTGCATTTTATTTCCAAGATTCGACTAAAGATTCAGTGTTATATTTTCAAGCACCGCTTTCGTAGTCCTTCAGACCCACGACAAATGTTACTTTGCCATTGTCCGCTTTGTCGAAGTGGATCACTTGTCCTTTTTCAGTAAGTTCAGTACACTTATTTTCTTTCAAGATGGATTGCTTCGGATTCGTCCATTTTTGAGGATATTGCAGATACGCAATCTTTCTCCTTCTGATTTTTCTACTGAAAGCCTCTCAAATGCAGGCTCTACAGTCGGAATTATTTTATAGGCGTTAACTGTTCTGGGTTTTAGTTCGAACTGTGGCCTTTTTAATGACTGCATCTTACTGGAAGATAGATATTTGTTGGACAGGCTGCACTGAAGCTTTCTTGAGTCCACTACTTCAGGCAAAATCGAATTATCATAACCTCTCTTGGGAGCATCCGCTTTCTGCTTAAGTATGTCAGATTTGTCTTCCTCTCTGAGCTTGCATTTTTCCAGCAGCTCCTCTGCTCTTTTCATACTTCGAGCTCTGCTTCCGACCAACACATTTACTGACAAATAGAATCTTAGTAGTCGTACACAAACCTGATTTAGAGACGCCGTGACTGTATGTTAACGGAGCACTTGTGGATATTCTGAGGCAAGCATAACCAAGATGTAGTCCTGGCATCTTTTCTGACAGCAAAGTGCTATCTGCCGGTTTGACAAAGAGTGTTTAGGGATGGTGTTTTCCAGACATCACTGGATGAAGCTAAGAAAACTGATCCCATTCGCATATTTCTTTGACAAATTAAATCGACTGTTGACAGGGCTACGCTTCACTCGTATAAGGTTGATTGTGGAAATCCCTGATAAAGGTTGCTCACGAAAACTAACGTCGAATTATAACACCTTATTCCACCACGCCGCGTGCTTTAGCGTGACTGAATTTGGAAGGAGAAGTCCTATTTTTGCTTATCCTTTTATTAAAAATATTGAATAAATAAATAATTATCACTCCCTTCTTTGTGTTCTGACCCAGATACACTGTGTTTTTTTTGCGATATGCATCAACAGAGTTAGCTTGCGTATTTGTGTTGTATTCCGGTAAATTTATTCTATGGTAAAGTCCGTTATGAAAGTTCATTGGTTTTACGATAATTTACTTTGGTCCTAGATCGGTGGATTCCGCACCATATTTCTGATTTGGACAAGTGTCAACACCTATTAACGAAGTACCAGCCAGAACTGCAAACTGACCACCCGGCAAGTTTACCGGTTTACACTTCAAATGATCGTGGAGAAAGAATTCATTATATTGGCATAAGAATTATGGTGATGTGCAACTGCCAATTTTTCATTATTATTGTTAGATATCTTTAACATACCTAGTTTACCGAGACTAAATTAGTTGATATGTGCACTCAGGGCCTTGATACAGCACAGCGTCTGCATATATTGGTTCAATATCCATTTTAGTGACCGATTCTTCAATCCTAAATGACATAAAAGAAACACAATTGAAGTAATTTGGCTGACATTCTGAGCACAAGTGATATCCTGTCCCCACAGAGACACGAGGAGGATAGCTTGGCTACCAGTCTGTTTTCCGTTTTCCGAGAAACTTGTAGTCTGCGCAGATGAGATAGCATCACATCATCTTATTCAGACGGGATGTCTTTCAATTCGGTTTCCTATATGGTCTATGAACATAACAGTCAAATATGAAACTGTCTGAATGTTAACACTTTGAAAAACCCAACTCCCAAACCAGTGTATTAAAAGATTTTTTTCTATTCTGTGTCATAGATGCTTTCGTAACTTGAAAGAAACTCTTCTAGCGATAATAGGGGAAATGTCGGCTTCACTGTTGCCACACTCACAGATGCCAGGGTACGATCAGAGATATTTGGAAGATCTAGACAAATAGACTGGAGCAGTCTTGGTAGGTCATGTCCAAGCGATGGCAGGAAATAAGTTCGTTTGAGCATCTTTTCTGTGTATCCTACTGTACCCTATAATAAGGCTTAATATATTCTAGCATTTCGTTGAAAGAAAACCGTAGCATTTAGTGTCTCATAAAAATCATGGTATTGTTTTGTTATATGTCCTTCTCTCCAGACGATGCCATTTAGTCGATAGGGTTATAGACTGGGCAGAGAGCAATCACGTCATCAAGGAGAGGATACAGATATAGTGATTCTCAATTGAGCTCGCGGCTAAATATTGCAGAGCGTTTAATGGGCATTGGCTACAATCATGGGGAACATTCAGCAAGGGGGTTGTGCTTTTTCTTACACGAAACAAGGTGTTTTTATGTAAATTTAATAAATGTAACCATTTCCATTTATCAAAAGATCTGTGACCGAATAAAAAGCTAAATATCGGACTTAAATCAGTTGAATTAAATACGATTTTTCACTGTTGTTCTCCCTATTGTAGGGTTTTCATGACGAAGTATACAAGAAAAGACGACACGAGATTGCTCAGTTTGCGTTCAACTATAAGTAGTAAGTTTGTGCAGGTCGTTCATTGCATTCGAATTCTGTTCTTTAGTCGTAGACTTTTACAATGTTGTGTGAAGCGTATGCTTGAAGCATCTGAGCACCAGTTTTTTTACATCATCTCTTCCAGCGGTGAACTCATCCCTGTGATTGACTATACGGAACTAGAAATTGATACTTGGTCAGTTTCCTTCCTTTTACTTTATGCCTAAAATTTTGTTTATTTTGTCCCAGGCTGTAAAACTAGGTGATACAAAACATATCCGGGAACCGTGTTACTGTTTTTCACTATTAGTGATGCATCCAAAGGTAGAAAGTCTCTATGGTGTCTCAAAGTTTGTGACTTTAGGGGAATCAAAAGAAACTGGTTTGTTCAGATCCGGAAAAACTTTGTGCAGCTCAAAAATGGTTCGACTAGTTTGAGAAGAGTGACAAGCAAGCAAAGTGATGGGGTAGAATGGTGCAAAATAATATAAGCGCTCTTTCTGAAAGTATAAGTCATTCACAGCGGAGTTGAGTTTGTGGATGATGTTCCTCAAAATAACATTTCCATTTATTCTGTCCTCAGTCAGTTCCTATCAATCCAAGGTAGAGTCCGCTTTCGCTTCCTGAGATTTGGAAATCCACATTTGCACATCATTTTTCCACATTCCGATAGCCTGCTTAAAAATCCCGCCTGACCAACGCGAGAGAATGAAATAATTTTATTCTGAATGTGGCCGTACAACAAATGGTGCTGCTCACTGTATGAATGAACTTGTCATCCATTGTATTTTAACCATTAACCTCATTATCGATAGCATGACATCAGTGTTCAACATCAATGACTTATTTAAAGGCCTTATTGTGAAGAAAGGAATAAAGGTGGATTGGGAAGGGACTCAGCGCTAGCCTATTACAATCCGGGGTGCCTACAACTCCAGACACTCATTCAGTCAATCTAAACAGAAACTGACGAGAAGAATGCCGATGACATCGGATCGCAGCCATAGATCATTGCGTCTCTAACCAGGCGCAGCGTTGATCACGCACTCTCAATCCTAGAAGGCGAGTAACACCGATGGCATACAAAGGTCTCTTAATCGCTTTCATAATCCTCTTCCACCTCTCTGCCTTCACCATTCCAAACTGGGCATGGAAAACAGCACTCAATTCGGCGAACAATGGTTCGGCATCCGCAACACATTTTCCAACTAACGCAGCTTCTGGTGGTAGACACATCCTCTAATGGAAGTCCCCGTTGTACAACTCGCTTTCTAATAACCTTGTTACAGGTTCTCCGACACCAACGCACACGAGCTACGATCCTGGGACAACGATTGTCAAGCATATGAAAGCGTCCCAATTTCGTTGCTCGAACGGGCTAAGTCTCACGGTCATACAATAATATAGACGGTAATGTATCATGACATACATGTGCCTTGAGATTCAGCGATATGTCCATTTGACGTAATATGTGTCTCAAATTAGCAAACGCCATGCAGATTCGTGCAGTGACCCCATTTGTCACGCTACAAGCAGAAGTAATACAACTTCCAAGTTATGTAAACGCTCTCCCTAGATGGTAATTGGAGTATTCAGTGACTGTATGACCAACAGCATAAACTTACATTTTGTGAGTGCAAAGTGCATACCAAAGGATGGGATGACTTCGAATAGTTCATCCAAAAACACGCGCGTCTTCTTCTCTTCGGAGAAAAGAGCGATGTCATCTGCATATTCCAGATCGACAAGGTTTTTACCACATGCTATTTTAACACCGGTGTTTTGAAGACCTTTCAGCGTCCTGCCATTGATCTCGACGGAGATACGGTCATTTGGGCGTAAGCATACACGAAACAGACATCTATCAAATTTTGTGAGACTCCTTCATATACTTTGCCAGACGAACCGTACACAGGAGGATACAAACGGGCATCCAGTCAGGCAAGGATACTTCCATCCGGTGACTTAGGACGACACCAACCACTGAGCGTCCTGCCGCAGCAGCCTCTGGGTCACCAGAGTTGGGCAGCCGTATGCAAGTGGAAACTGATGGGATGGCTACCTCAACAACTGTGCTTGCATCTTGAATTCTTGATTACGAGACACAGCACACAACACACACATCAATGCCAAGCAAGTCCAGTGTGTGAGCAAGAGCAGCTTGTTGTGCTGCTTGCTTCAGAGTGAGCACAATAAACGCGGCCAGATAGACTGGTTCCCGAGGCTTGAAGATTGATTTCTAGATACTCGAGGATGTCGGTGCCGTGTGATGAGTAGATTTTGCACGCAAAACCAATGCAAGACGAACGGAGTCATCAGTTCTAATTCCACAGCCCTCAAGGGGACAGTTGGTAATGGAATGGTGACAGGGGAAATAAAGATTATTCGAAAGAGAATCAAAGGAGGCGTCTGCAATAGCCTTTTTTTGCCTACCCGCCCTGTTGTACGTAGCTAGTAGTGCGACCCGGCTAATGGCACGACCCAACGGCCAATGTGGTATGAGTTTATTGTTAAACTTAGGTGTCATGGTTTTACACCAGCTGGGATGCTGTCAGGGCGCTCGCACCTAGACAAGAAGACGACCAATGTCGTTAACTAAAGCCTTTGGCTGAAAAGTCTAACTGCAAGACAGCGGTGTTGCCTGAAAATTCAGATGTATTACCATCTCCAGAGAACGCGTCACCACATGGTTCAACTCCTTACCTGGAGGGACGAGTGGCTACCATAAACATAATTCCGCTAGTAAACCAACTGCGTCTCTTTGGCACAGTTGAAAGAACTCCAATATAGTTAGAGCTTGAGAACGTGAATCTTGCTCCCTATATTGAGTTCAGTAGTGTCCTGCTAAGTGAATACTCCCAGAGGTGTGCTTTTTGTAATAACTGGTGAACACCAAATAAAGACAGATTGTTTATGCCCTGACAAAAATGTCCACGGATTTCTCTAGGGGACTGTTAATGAAAATGTGTTTGAGTAATCTGCGTCTATAGTAAAAATTTAACCGTATTCCATTTGTCCCACTTAACAGGAAGCGTACGTATATCGCCTTGAAGGAGAGACACGAAGGGCACGCATGCCAGGAATACACAGATGGATTTCGAATATTAGAGCAAAACGGTTTATTCAGCCCGGATCTTATTCCAAGTGTCAGGGCCGTGTCTGACTTTCTAAAAAGTACGTTCCTTTTACGAAACAAGCGAGTAAAGTTTTTGTGCATTATTTCAAAAATGTTGAAGGCTCACATACTAATAATGACAATATTAAGAAGATTGCTCCAAATGCATTCTAAGGTAGTTATGTGAACTAAACAGCGGACGCTGTTTCAACAGTCCAGGGCATTCAGAAAATGACGAATAAATAACAGCTATCGACACATACGCTTATTTGCATATCAGCTGGGTTTTCACGAGAGACTCAGTTGAATCTCTCGTTAATGGTATTCTTCAGTTGCATGTGCTATGTCAAGTCCACTCCGTGTTTCAGTTGGCTTGACGTTTTAGATATCGCAGTATATCTTCATAAACGAAACTACCCACAACGTTACTGAAAACTCTTGAAAAGCCTCGGTGTGTTGTTTCCTCTAAGCGAATATACTGCGACATCTCGAAAGTCGTATCAACCGAAATATGAGGCGGCCTTTGTGCAGCAAATTTAGTTGAAAAATATAATAAAACGAGAGCTTCAATAGAATTTGCCGTAAAAACGTAGTTGATATGCAAATGAGTGTATTTGTTGAATGCTAATCAAATTCGAAGTTGACCGAGCAAATTATGCGACAGCTACCTCACGATCAATCAGTAGTGTCAGAGTTATTAGGTGCTTTTCATAAAATCTAAGTGCACGCAGAGAAGGACGAATTAATCCATTCACTCCCACACCGACGATATCACCGCGAGTAACGTCGAAAACCTTGAAAACCAATTACCAAGCTCGGAAAAGTAATGAACAACCTTTGTTCGTTGCTCACGTCACCGGATATTTGGGAGAAGCGCCTGAAAACTGGACAGCGTCGGTTAAAGTGCATGATGGGCGTAGTTGACCATGAAGCTATCAAGAGTCTACAAAAGATTATAATGAAATAAGTTCCACAGTAATCTGTCGGATCTGATAATCTTCAGGTTGTGAGTTGGTTGGTTGAATGGGAATACCTTATTTCCTCAAATCCCACACGGTTCAAATACTTAGATTCATGATTATATCGGGTAGCCGTTTGTTCTTGTACACAACGACTACGGAATACGAAAGTAGCACCAAAAATCCGAGTTTCGATTTTTGTTGTAAAGTGGCAAAATAATGGTATTGAGATAAAAAAAAATACAGCACTTCGCGATATGACGTCTCATAATCCTTCTAGTACTCCTTCCGGTCTCTAGGAAAAGCTGCCGCGAAATTTGTCCCTAGAAACTGTAACGTCCCATTTGAATTTTTTTTATACCAGCGCTTATAAAGGGCAGAATTACCTACCTAATTTGGGTTCAAGAACATAAGACTGAAGGAAACTAGGAGTAAGCGCTTAATTGATGAGCCTCACGAAGGCGAAGCCGGTCGTGGACTATCAAAGAGTCTTCAGCAACCTTCTGAAAGTTCCACAGTAATCTGTCGGATCTGATAATCTTCAGGTTGTGAGTTGGTTGGTTGAATGGGAATACCTTATTTCCTCAAATCCCACACGGTTCAAATACTTAGATTCATGATTATATCGGGTAGCCGTTTGTTCTTGTACACAACGACTACGGAATACGAAAGTAGCACCAAAAATCCGAGTTTCGATTTTTGTTGTAAAGTGGCAAAATAATGGTATTGAGATAAAAAAAAATACAGCACTTCGCGATATGACGTCTCATAATCCTTCTAGTACTCCTTCCGGTCTCTAGGAAAAGCTGCCGCGAAATTTGTCCCTAGAAACTGTAACGTCCCATTTGAATTTTTTTTATACCAGCGCTTATAAAGGGCAGAATGCCTAGTAATAAATGTCACCAGTATACTTTTAGCGCAACGTAACTCTAAGTTCACAACCTGGAGCTCGCAACGGATGCATTTGGTAAGAACATTAATGACTGCAGTTTACTGGTTTTTAGTGGACACTAGTATGTACCCCTGCTGAAAGTGACTGGCAACCCAAGCACAACTTAGCCACACCGAAAATCTCAAGTCAAAGTAGGGAGATGAGTAACATTTTGTTAGTTTGTGCTAGCAAATTGTGTGAAGGAGTTTTTGCTGCCGAAATATGTGCTTGTATGCTTTCTTTACTCACTGCCATCACCCGAATACCCCATTTATTTTTTAAGCACAACGTGCCATACGACAAAATCCTTACCATAATTGGTACGTTTCTGGTAGCACTGTTGGTTGCACCCTTCAACTGCCTTTTAGGGACATCTGGATTTCAATTGCGCCCAGTCGCTGGCCTTGTATCGTCAAGGGACTTTCTGGCAAATTTTGCTTTTCGAGTGTTTCCCTGTACACAGTATGTGAGACATCACAGTCAACCACAACACACCCCCGAACCGTGAGCTAACAAATATTTTTACCATATTTTCCTATACGTTCTTCAAGTTCTGACGCTTATTAGCTATCCAGACTAGTATTTAGCTAACTCACCAAGGCACTTTTTTCGCTTGAGATGCTTTTGCCACACTATGAATACAGGGCCTAGCAACGATATATATAGCGTAGCCCTGTTTACAGCTGGTATTCTTTTGGTTGGTTTATTAAAAACATGGTTCTAGTAATATGTAATTTGAACGAATGTAGATTTTTAGATTCATTGGCTTCTAAACCACGAAACTTATACTTCCTCTAGCTTACCGGTGGCCCTATAAAAGTCATAATGTGTGGTTGGCAATCGGAGCTGTACTGGTTGTTTGTACTGGTTGCTTGTGGTGAAACGATTACAAGAGGCTTGCATGTGGTCGGCTTATGCTGGTCACGGGAGCTAATCTTAGAATTAACAAATTCAACGAATGGACTAACAATAGCTATCACCAGTCTAAGAATGAGAGTAAAGCTGTGATAGCGATCAATGTACCGCATTGGGTCATCTCAGCGTATGTTACTTTGAAACTGCGTGCTGACAAGCACAATACTTATTCCAGAAATTCAGATCTGCACGTACCTAGGCATAAAATTTTTGATACAGCATGTGACAGTCCAAAATCATTAGATCCTATTTCGTAGCACAACCTTGCAATTGGGAGAAAACGAGGAATTACACGTAACAACAACAAGCATTAACATCCTGTCACTACGGACGAAAATAAATGCGCCGATAATTGTCCTCTCAGGCTAGGACAGTAGTTTGTTTGTTTTCACCAACGTAACTAACTATGGGAATAAGCCACCATGGCAAAAAGTGAGGAGCAGGATAAAGGCTGATCGCCACTAAAACCTTTTTAGTGCTTCGCCATATTTTGCCTGCATATCACAGACTTCAACACTGAGAACTCTGATTTTGATGACCAGGCTTCGAATCCTTGCACAAGCTCCTTTTAATTGGCTTTGGTACAGAGTTAAAAATCGCCTACAGATGTTGTATTATTTAGAAAAGGCGTCAAAAACGCTGCTTCTGATGCTGAAGATAGAGGTACTTAATTAGCAAGACAAAATAGATCCAAGGGATATTCACAATAAAAACAAAGAAAATTAAGAACCCCTGGACTCTGTATATTGTTGAGCTGTATTCCAATGAGTTCAAGTGTAATTTCGCCATCAGGTGAACTGATTGTAATTAATGTATATATTCTGATGACATTCGTCGACCAATCTTTACTGTGCAGTCGAGAGCTGGGCAGCGTTCGGTTAATTTAATCTAAAGCGTTTCATTTTGGCCTTAATTTGCAAGCACAGGCTGCCTAACGCTTCAAGAGACAGTGTCTTTCTGAAGGTTTTTTGGGCAAGAAAATTTCACAGGAAATGCTAATTCCTCCCACTTGTCACGAATGCACCGTTGCTGTAAAATCTACACAAGCGATAATGGAATACACTGACGGGTTGTAAAGTATGAGGACGCCATATCAAGTTTGAGGATAACCGTAATCAGAACAGATAGCTTTATTTTTATTATTCTTCACAGATTAACAATTTCGAAGCCCTAGCCAGTAACTTTGGAAATTCATTATTAGCATCTCATTTGTTTTTCTTCCAGTGACCTAATCCATGAATTCTTGGGCCATATCCCACTGTTAACCAACCGGAAATTTGCCGATTTTTCCCAAATGCTTGGTCTCGCCTCACTCTCTGCCTCGGATGAAGCAATAAAGAAAATCACTACAGTGAGTCTCATAAAAATTTATCGTGCCATGAAATTCCGATTAATCTAGCACTTCGGAAGTCCAACCTCTATTTTAATTTTCTAGTTATGAATCTATAATTTTGATCGAGTGGAATTTCTCCTAAATAGTGCACTTTAAAATCGGCACTCAACTTGGAACAGTAAGAGTGGTAGTAAGCCGCTTAAACACAACTGGGGAAATTAATGCTAAATGTAATTTATTCCTTGCAAATCGCCAGCCCCTACTTTGAGGAAACCAATTTTGTAGCCGAAGAACAGCTTACAAAAATAAACAGATACCTTTGTCACCGTAATACAGCATGCTAGATTCTGACACATGTAAACAACGTTTTAATTAATTGTAAAACCATTTTATGATCATCGGGTTGTTCGCTGATCTTGGTAATTCGATTGCAAATGTTGCATCACCAATTGAGATTGCTTATCAGTGCATTGTCAGTGAGCACAAAAGAGTGTGCAGTCGAGTCGGTGTTTGCGTTGAACTTATCAATTCACTGATGATGGCACCACAATTAGTGACGAAACGTTGGCACTCATATCAACGAACAAACCAACGACCATCCACGCCACGTGAGAAACCACTATGGCAAACTACCTTGCGTTGAAGTAAAAACAAATATTAATGAATAAGTACACAAAAACGCACGGTCAAACAATAGTCATAACATACTGCGGCAAACGAAGAACACAGCGGCCAAAAACAGAAATGACCGTTCTTACTGGTGTAACGGTGATACTACTGATGGAGGAGGCATGCGAGTAGCATGCTTTCTCGTAAATCCGCTTTGTGTCTCTTGAAAAGTGAGATCCATTGCGGAATTTGTGCAATCGCTTCGTATCATTTGCTTGGATTTGAGCAACAGTCAATGAGTATCCAGGAAAGCTGAGGAAGACGCGTTAAAAGAGAAGAGGGATATTCAGTTTTTGTAAACGAGATGCATATGAGAGTTTTGCTTCCCTGTCCAATAATCTGTAACTGTTCAGTTGGCATTTTCTTTTCCCTGGTAGTAGCTGCGTAGAGAACACCCAGAAAGTGGCCAGACCATGAAACAATTTCCATAAAACACCAACGACATGGTGTGTGCCACGGAGTTTCTGGTGGTACCCTATGCTGTGCCACGGAATTTATTGCCAGCGAAATCCTGAACGCAAAAAGGGTGATGAAGCTGCGCCCTACATTTACACTACCGTGTTGGGGAGTTTGCCCATTTTTATTTGACCTTCACCTGAATTTCCGTACTGAAAATTTTCGGAAAAGCAGGCTGTATCCGTTGAATGAGCATATTGCTACTAACAGCCATAAGGCACACATTCTTTCATTTCTTTCGGTGTGCTACGCAGTCTGTGAATTGTGAACCTATTTGCATCATCTTTGCCACTCTGTAGAGCTTGTTGAGCGACCATTACTAACAGTACAATTATCGGGCGATATACTGGCGTTGTGCAGCAACGCACCAATATACCGATATACTATGTATTTAAAGCACCGATGGATTTCATGGTGCATGATGTAGGTGTCCGCATTTAGTGTCTAATATTGGGTTGGGTACACCACGCTCGTGGAACGAAGAGGCTATCGTCGCAGAGAGAGGAAGCTCTATTTTCTTCGTCAACTTATAGATCACTGTAAACGCTACAGTGAGTATTTTTGCTTGATTTACCATTTCGTAATATGCATCTACCGAAAACGGTTAAACTGCTGGAGGCTTATATTTCGGTCATGCTCTTGGTATGTTGTCTCCTGTTTTATCGGAGTTGATATACTTCGTAGAAAAGCAGAATCCCAGCTCCACGTACTCAGCAATATGTTTACGTAGAGGGTTCTAGAGGTAAATCATAACGACTTTTGCCCACGAAGGAACTGTTCGCATGACTGAATCGCAATCTGAAAGAAGTTGAACATTCAGTGTATTTTGAGGGACTCACCTCCCCAATGCGAAGCAAGTGGACTATATAGCAATGGATCTGTTGTATCACATAAGTTTACGTGGATATTCCCAAAAAAGCAATAGACGTGTTTGGTGGGAAGGTACACCGAAAGACTGGGCAAAGTGACGATGTTCCGGGTAAACCCGCTTATTTTCTGAGTAGTTGATGCATGGATAGTTCTTTAGTGCAAAATCTGGTGGGCAAACAACTCTGAAAGCTGTGTTCAGATACCGGGTCTGTCAGTATTTATGCTACTAAATGCATATTGTCAGTGCTAGGAAAATGGAACAGATAATCCAAACCATGCGTAGTCAAGTGAGAATAGGGTCCTCAAGTTAGAATTGCATCCTAAAAAGTAGTTAACTTATCAGAAGTCAGCGAAAGTCTCCAAAAATTCAGCTCCGTCTGCTCACAAAAACCCGAATTTCGTTATTGCACAAACGGCCTCACGTCTTCCCAGTTTACCCGGAAATTCGACGAGGCTACCTGGTATTTTCATCAACATGTGTGTATATAAGTATTTCAGATACAGTGTTCCACATTTTATTTATGTGAGTCGATTTCATGCTTTTGTTGCAATGTTCAATTTCCAGCTATTCTGGTTCACAGTGGAGTTTGGGTTGTGCAATGAGAAAAGTGGCCTCCGAGCATTCGGAGCAGGTATACTCTCCTCCTATGGGGAATTGGACAACGCGCTGAGCGACCAATCAGAAAAACGGCCGTTTGATCCAGATACGGCGGCTATCCAACCATACAATGACGTGGGATACCAGCCCGTCTATTTTGTTTGCGAGCGTTTTGATACAATGACACAGCAGTTGGAGTAAGTCTTCTGTGTTGAAGATTTACATGCATTTTCGAATGAGGCCCACAAGTGTTCAAGGTTACAAAGCATCAGGATGATAATGATGATGTCCATAACTGGTGTTGGTCGACGGTTTACATTTCGTAGGGACCTGGGATTGTAGGGTATTGTTTATTTACTTTGGGACACATAAAGTAGGTTTGATGCCTCTTAAACGACGACAAAGAATTTTCGAATGCGGGTAGGATTTTGTAACTGAGTTTATGCCTAACTGTTATATCTGATACGTTAACTTCAGCCGAAGGAAATATGAAATCAAGGATATGAATAATTAATTTAAGAGCGAGAAAACTAATCACGCTAGAGACTCACATGTGCGGGTGACTGGCTCTCGTCGCATCAGAGATATTCAAATGTTTCTCTTGTAAGTGTATCACATGATTCTCAGGTGGGATTGGGAAAACCACTGGGATCGAAAACCAGAACTGCTGTACATTCACAGTGGTCAATCCACTTTATCCTAATGCAGCAGAATAAGACTCAAGCGTCCATCATGAACAATACTTAGCTACTTTGTAATAACCCTGAGCAGATCAAAACAGAGGAACGCATACTCGATAAGTCAAGCGACGACGGGTACCACTGTGTGTCACACTGTTGACAGTATAACGAACGTGCAAACCAATAAATGAATTTAAAGGTTACAGCTTCAACTGAAATGCACACAGCTGCAACTGGACCAGGCCTCCTTGTGAACCTAGGTCTGGCCCAAATCACGTAATAAACAAAAATTCAAGAAAGGTCAGTTAACGGGGACTTGCAATTTTTGTGACTATTCTAAAAGTGAAGAGACGCTATCATGGTGACTGCACATGATAAGATGTTTGGCGATAGAAGGAACATAGAATAATGGAATCAGGCACGTGTAATTTTACCCACAAACCAAGCCTTCTTCCAGTTATTCCAGTGTCGAGGTTGTGACTTATACAGAGAGTTTGCCCAGTCAGTCTAAAGAGGGCAGTGGTGCTATCTCACATTCGGGTTTCCTGCAGAACAGATACGATAACACAATGATCAGCACAACAGATTAACAGATTGTGGGCAGAATATTTGTGTAATATAAACAGCCACTAGTGTCAACGTAGGATAATAGGCCAGATGGAGATATGTTTCCCCGTTGAAAAATTTCCTCCAGGTATTCTCCAACGCCCCATACGACTTACAAAGAAGGTTGCTAATAAGTTCGCTGACAACTGGCGTCGAGCGTAAAAACATCCGTCCCCGGAGTGATGTGCACTCACTTGCGTTCCCGATTTCATTGGTTTGCCCGGGTTTGTCCCACCTGAAAAACATGAGAATAATAGGGTGTGGAATGATAATATGCCCAGATGTATGTTCCAGCTAGCTTTATACGTTGGAGTTCCTATACGTGAAGTGTGTGTGGGTGTGAATTTCTCCCAAAATCTCCGGGAAATTCTTACATACACGTTTGTTTCCTGGAATGCGGCAAAATGAGATATCCCCGTGTTATCGACCCGACCGAATCCATGTGTGGCAGTTTTCTCGAGAATTTTATTTTCGTGACACCATCATGCCTTGAGGGAAATGCATGTTTTTTCCCAAGAAGCAGACATTGTGCAGCATATCCAGGTAAGGACAATAGAAACGGTTGTGTGTGGACCTCGCTAAGTGCAGTTAGTGTTGATGCTTGGTGGCGAACTATGTGTTACAACAACAAAGCAGCCCAAATTGGACAACAGTTTCGAATGGAGAACTTTGAATATTCAGTGTTCACTTCTACTGATCACCCATTTCAGGGATGTCTAGTATCTTCATGCAGTAGGACATGAAACGACCCTAACATTGTTCCTGCAATTAACTGGACAGAGTTGGAAGGGGCTTGAAGAAAATGCGTTGCATATAAGGCTTGGTAACTGTGTTGTTATCGTCCCTGTTGAATTTTGTTGTGATGTCGAACACACTAGCTCATAATCTCAACTGTAAGAAGACTAAGATTTGCGATCGTAATCGTCCAGTGTAGGAAACACGGATCGGAAAAGAGCCAGCTGCGGTTTTTCACTTGTGCAAGAGATCGCATAGTGTTGAATTTTCCACAAGGCAAGAATCAGATTTTACGCTCCCATTTTAATTTCGAAAGGGGTACTCGCTTTTAATGTGGGTGAGCAAGATAAGCGATAAACGTCTTTTTTGAACCTCTTTGAGACATATCCAGTTGGGTCGCGCTAATTTATGAAGCCGATGGTTGTAATGGTGTGACTGAGAATCAGACGTATTTAATACAAGAGAAGCTACTTGATGGGTTTGTGAACAGCTTCAGTCAGGCAGATGGTAGTCCATTTAGAGAAAGAAGTATGCAAATCCGAGTTTTGGTGAACGTCTGCAGTCTAAATATCCGAAACCAGTGTGAATACGTGTCTAACGATACATGTCAAAGGCCCGATATAAAACGGTGATTTATAAGCTCAGAGCGGTGAGTTACCATTCACTCCGAAAGGAATGCATTATCTTACCAATTAAGTGGTGATTTCTTCTAGGCTGTTCCATGCACATTTAGGATAGTTGCGCTGTATTCATTTTGGATTGAAGTAGAACTAACTGGTAAACATCACTTTTCCAGTAGCCTAATGGTGATCCTGATATATGCTAGAAACTACAACCTGCTTTCGGTATTGACATAAATCACGGGAAATGTCATGAAAGTTGATTCTCTAGCTATTACCAAGTTTGTTGAAGATTTCAACCAGTATACTGCGACCTGTTTCTGAAGCAGTGCTATGCATTAATGGTTACAAGATCAATCGGAATTGCCCAAGACTTTTATAGAACGTGCACCGCCAAATTCTTCATTTGTTTTTGGGATTACCAGTGTGGCGCCGAAAGATAAAGACCATAACAAGGAATACATACTCATGGAATACAGATTAAGAGCAGGATTTTAGCGAAATAGCCAACTGAATTGCATTTTCCCGCATCACTCATGACCCAAATGAAGTTCCAGAAGTTCAGTGACGAAACTGACTATCCTTGGTCACGACTGAACGAGACGTGGTGGAAACTGGAAACAGGGTTGACAGCAACCTAATTTGTGGTCAAGCTTGAGTGACTTTGACTATCAGCTTAAATTCCTCTGCGTGACTACCCAGCACTCTTTGCTGTTCAGTCACAGCTGCGGTTACCATACAGACCGGAGCCTTTTTGAAGTTCAAAAGATATTCATTAACAGATGTGTAACGTAGTATAGTTACCGTGGTAGGCAGACAATACGTTTTTTCATCCCGGCAGAGTGAATTAAGTCCACAAATATTCTCGAACTAAATAAGTTCGGTGGATGCTGGCTAGTCAGTCAAACAGGTAGTGGTCAGTTTTGAGGCGAGCATATGCCTACAGAGGTACGTAGACCCGGCAGACAAGGAGCGGTAAACTTCGCCGCTGATACTGAGAACACGGAGCTAATGCGACAAGTAGATTGGGTAGGTGGATGAATGCGAAAGACGTTCGGTTTTGAGGACATATGAACCTTGTCTATTTCCACCGTTTTTACTTTAACTGTGTTCTTAAAATTTGCAAGCTTTCTAAACTGTATAGAACCATAGAACCTTATGGTATGGATTATTTTTTCAGAGCAGCGTTAGTTAAACGATCATAGGGAGCTTAAAAAGTCTTCCAAATGTTGTTGCCCTGTTTAAAGCCCACCAAGCAGCTGTACCCGTGAATGTCGTTGGTAACTTTTCATGACGAAAAAAGGTACTTGGAATGAATTCATTTCGTTGCAGGGAATATGTCAAAAATTTGGTGCATCCGAAACTCTGGCCACGTTATGATCCGATAACCGATTCGGTAGAACTATTAAACATGGAACAGCAATGCCTAGATGTTTTGGAACGTCTATCTAATAGTACCAGTGAAATGAAGACTATTGTCGAAAAACTATATGTATTTGATTTGCATGGTGCATAACCAGCGGTTGATGTAGTTCCATTTTCCCTAATAATGCTTTGGTTGTATGCTTTTTCCGCTTTCAAGAAATGTAACCACACTGGACTTCGATCCTTCTGTTGTTTATTCCACCCAGCGTTTTGTTAGATTTCGTCATCATTTGTAGCATTCATTAAACCATTTTCAAAAGCAGTTATATCCACATGCATGTCATAATTTTACTGTTCATATTTCGGTTATTATAGTGGAAGATCCTGACAATGATGACACCGTTTTTCAATACTATATTGCGTAAATTTATGATTTCAGTTTTTTTGAGATTAGATAAGGTGATAACGTGACCGAACAAAAATGAGTTTCATNCATTATGTAAAAACAGCCACTACTCTCATGTCCGACATATCCTAAATTGTATACTGTTCATGTTGGTGGCTACAGCGGGACTGGTGTAAAAAAGAATGCGGTGTGATTGCCGAGTTTCTTCTGATTAAACGTAGAATTCTGTATGAACATTCACTTAGTCACTGTAATAAACAAAGTGAACGATGATTAAATGGTACCATATCTCTTCCAAATTTAGAGCAAGGATGGAGTTGTTGTGAAATTTAGAACACTCTCATTGTACTTAGTGGTGCAGTTGAGTGAGTAAAATATCGTTTGACAAACGCAACTATTATAATAATGATTGCAAGAGATCCTATGGTGGTTGGGTTTGGGGTTTATTCCGAATATATGGAAAGGGTTAGTGAGAATGAAGTGGCGAAAGTAATACTAACGAAATTAATGGCCATGTTCAAAATAATAAGAATGATATTACGTACGAAGACTATTACTGAGAAACAAATATACCCTCAGAATGATAATGGTCACCACAATTCCTGCGCTAACGAAATTAATGGCCATATTCAAAATAATAAGAATGATATTACGTACAAAGACTATTACTGAGAGACAAATATACCCCCAGAATGATAATGGTCACCACAATTCCTGCTCAACTGGTGTCTCTTTAAGACAGTGGCAAGAAATACAAGCTGTACGGCCTACAGTTTTGTAGTTGAACTGATTGAAAACTTTGGGATAGTTGTACCGGCTTGAGTCATATCAGAGAACATATTTTTTTAGATCTCCTCATCAAACACATCAGGATTACAAATACATCGTGTTCCATGCTGACCTGGCCTCCAGTCACATCCTGGTGATAAAAAATCCTTACAGCTCAAATTATTAAAATGGCTGACTGAAATATTTTGGATAGTGTGGGATTGTGTGGTAAGCGAAGTCCTGAGGGATGGAGCGATGGGTGATTAAACGCCTCGCAAATCCGGAAATTTTTTTCGCCCACAATAATTAAACCAGCCTGGTCCTGGAGGCTTCATGTAGGACTTTCTCGACAATAATGATACCCAAATCGGCCACTTCCACTTGAACTGATACAGCAGCCCATGTATTTTTACAGATGAAGTAAGAAAGCTATCAAGATCAAACTTACATCCAGACTGACATTGTAGCGGAAAGTCTATTTGACGTTATGTAAGGTAAATGCGCAGTTTGTACTATCCAACGGATAGGTTGGTGCCTCATAACTATTAGCCTATTTAGGAGATAGACACATGAGTAATACCATATACATGGTAGCACGATCGGTCAGTTACTCTGTCAGTTCACAGTAACTGGACCAGTAGTGACTATTTCCATGGGTCTTATTTCAATGGCATCATTCGGTATGGAGTAAATGTTTCACTGTTGCGTTCACGGGTAGTGAGTGAAAACTGATTTGGGCGTTTCAGTTGGTAGTGGAGCGACCAGGTGCATATAAGAATAACATTGGCTTCCTGAAATCATAAGGGGGCCAACTAAGGTGGTGGTTTGCGGTGACTGGTTTACTAGACGGTTGCACGACGAATAACATGCAGGAAGGGAGGAAAGAATTTCGGAATTAGACTAAGTTGTCTATAGAGACAAATTTCGGTAGCTCAGGTAGCGTAGGTGGCTGATGGCTTGTTTGTTGAGTTGGGCAATTTGATTGCAAACGTTTTCTCACCAATCGAGTTGAATCATCAGTGTGTAGTGGAGTTAGAATCAGGCGTAGATGAAGCACTGATGTGAGGTTGTAGGCCAGTGAGCTTCAGAACACCAGTCATTATTTGTCCTGCAACATATCAGTCAGTGGGAATTGTTACTGGGTAGATGCGCAAGGGTAGTAAACACCTGATCAGGCAGCGATCTGATGATCCTGTGGACTTTTAAATAAGGATCAGATATTGCCGCGGTGCTGAGAGGTAAGCACAGAAGCTGCTGAGATCGGTGCCTGGTTGGCCGTAAGGTAATCGTACGTGTGTGCACCAAACGTCTTCGATACAATTTCTTTGGTGGGCCACCAGGCTTGGACAACGCATTTATGTATTCACATACTTGATGTGCTGAACAGTCAGGGGGAACCCGTAGCGCTGGATTATCAACGTCAGTGGCGTCAAGGTATATTCTTTAAACAAAAAAGGGAAATCTCATCAGCTACAGTCCACTTACCACAAAAGTTTTCACAGTAAATAAACAGCGATAATCGTACCATGTACCAAAGCGTCATGATCTATACTCATATTACCACGATTTTCCAGCCATGGTCATCTGACTGTTAAATATTTTTTCTCAGATTCCAAATAGGGTTACGCCTATTTCTGTAGCTAACCTCAAAGCTTACGGTTTAATTTTGGCCCTTGAGATTAACTATGTGTTTACAGTGCTCCTCTGGTGAACTATTATTGGAAGTATTCCAACCAGGATTCCCGGAGTTGCTTTCATTAAACATATGCTTCGCAAAATATTTTTTAATAACCCACTACCTGAAGACCACTTGGGTTCTGTTCTTTGAATTTGACTGAAGCATTGCCCGAGTGCATTAACCTATTCCAGCTCTATCTTACCTCTCTGTCCACAAACAGTATAAGTTTGAGCTGAATTTTACTGGATCGGCTATTCGAATTATGCCCTCAGCTCGAAGGGGCAGAGCGTCTCACATCAGTGATTGACAGAAATCATCCTGAGGTCCAGGATTTCTATGTGCCTGCTAGCTGAGTCAGATTTCCCGGCTTCACGTATAGATGTGGTTAGCTAGTTCGTCTGAGTTACGGTCAGCTTCCTGCGAGTAAACCGCTCGTAAAACATTGCACAGTAGGCCTCATTATTTCCCCCAGCTTGTGACGAGGAGTTTTTCTACTGTTATATGCTGGAGCGATTTTTGTGTCTACTGGGTATATCTGGTGAAAATCCAAACCAAGAATGTTATGAATCAACGTGTGCATACCAGGATGATTAGCAGGTAGGGGCTGTGCCGGTGATCATGTAATGAAACTGACTCCAAGGCCACTCATTTGTAAGGAGCGCCAGGTGGCAGTGAGGCACTCACTAGGTTTAAATAGCATGCTGCTGAGAGAAAATGGCAGCTGATATGAAGTTGGCAAAGACGCTCATCGATCACACTAAATTTTGCTTGTAGGCTTAACAAGCCACCAAGGTGATCTTCAAGTACATTGAAATTGTTTACTGCTGCAACCATACCTTAGCACTTCGTCGTAGACAAGAGGGCAGTTAGTTCTCGATAGAAGGTGTCTTTCGGTGAATAGGAACTACTGTTAGTTGGTGCATAAATGAACATGACAAACAATGGGCGGTCGGTATTTTGACCAATGCGGATCGTTATGATAGCGCAGGTTCTCTACAGGTAATTAAACCTTGGCCTACGAAATACCGGTGTAATCCGTAACAGCATCTACAGTATGTAGAATCTCGTATTGGAGTTCCAGATATCTAAAAGACGTCACTTAACGAAATGTTTAGAGTGCAGTTAAGGATAGCTTGCTGAGCTTTTCAAGTGTTTGCATGGTAAATATTATGGTATGGAGAGGGATGGAGTCAGAATCGCGGATGCACTGTGGTAGCAGTGGGCGATGTCTTAAGACTGGTCATCTCCCAAGGTGGCGTGTTGACGTGCGTGCAGCTAGGACCTATGGAAAGTTGACTATCAAGCTGGACAAGGGTGGACTCAAGAGACTCAAAATTCAAGAAATAGTGGACATTAGCAACCACCTGTTTTCTTTTATCAGTCCTGCTTTATGTGGCGATTGCCACCATGCGATGACCGATGTTGCAGCAAGGCAATTTCGCTTACGTATTTTATGGGACACTGCCAAGCTGCCTAAATCTAGAAAAATCAATAACTCCGGTCCTTTCAACGTCTTGAGTCCAGAAGTTTGGGTGCAAGGTAACGGTTGTTGGTAAAGGGTTACCAGAATACTCCAAATTTTCAGGCTACGAATTGCCACCTCTCTTGAAACCCGAAGCTAAGGGGACAGGGGACTCTTTGTCGGACTTCTGTGCATTGACCAGATTGATAGTGAATACAAGCTGTAATACAGCTAGCCTAGCTACTGTGGTAAGTACCACCGATATGGTCCCGCCTCTGCAACGGAACCGCACAGCTATAGATATACCTCTCATCCCGCCAACGTAAACGTCAAACGTTTGTACCAGCTGCAGAGGATAACTTAGACGGCAAGTGCCCGTGAGTTTGATGGCAGGCGAGACCAGACTGCTCATTACAGATGGATGTTCGATCTACCTTCTCACTGGAGGTGAAGGGTTGAGGGTTTTCGGTGCTACTACTATGCTGAAAAAAGTTAAAGCATACGGTTCCGTTTAATTTGTCCTCCTATGCCAGTCGTCTTTGACTGACTTCAGATGTTACTCCATCAATCTGTACGAAGTTTTCAGAAAGCCTGATTGCTTCGGATAACGTAAACGTGTTGACCTAAGTGAAAAAAATGAATTCGAAAATTTTAAATTCATCCCGTTTAAGTTTTGTATCAAGGTGTTCAGGTCATGCATTTTACTGGAATCGACAACTAGAATGAGAATCGGCGAACAGCATTTTGGTTAAAGCCATTCTCGACATGTATAACTTTATAATTTTCTCACAAGTTTACCTGAGGATTCTACTAATGGAACCTACTTGTACACACATTCGGACATTCTGCCGAACAAAACTAAGCCTAATCATACTCCGGTGTATCCTTTCCCAGAAGAGGATTAGAAGACATGGCATATCAGCGTAAGTAATGCTTCCTTAGAAGGAATGCATTCGAAAAGAGAAGGTTAAGACGGTAAGTTTGTCTGCTTGGTTGGACAACTGGTCCGCAAAATGTTTGTAACCACGTAGGACGACTTCGACAGTATGTTTGTATATAGATAAAGGGTAGGGTGCGCTACATAGGGTTCTATATTTCTTGTTCAGATGACCAAACGTGTAAAACTAGATTATAGTTGTGTTCCATCCTCCGGGAAACCTATCAAAGAGTGTAAAGTTAGAGTGACTCAAGGGGTATTCTCAAGGGAATTCGTTTGTTATTTTGCAGCGCTATGAACTAAACCAACACATTAAATTTTTGAGTTTGCACGTTGGACGATGTCTTCTGGGTGGAAGAATTCGTTCTAGAGTGAGCGGAAATCTGATATAACGGGCCTATAATTTTTAGTTTCTCTGATGTCTGTGTGTTTGTGTACAGGATAGATTGTACCATCCATCTCTGCACCATACACACGGACGTCGTTATGGCAATGTAGTGGAAAATACATACAGCCCGGTGCCTTGGTTACAGCATTTTGTGTGGCAGTCTTAGCAACATGGACTAACGATCTAAACACAGGTGAGGTTGTGAGCCTCATTTCACATTTCAGTGCACGTGCTCGAATGATGCTTCGGAACATAGGATATACTCAGCCTCGTAATGGCATGTGTCTGCCTCGGTGCTGTTTAGGTAAAATTCATGCCAACACAAACAAATCACACGAGAACTTAAAACCCCACATAGAAAGTTATTTGCTTATTCGCCCAGTTTCAGGTCGTGATCAATCCGCCTGGAACCTTTAGTGTGAATGCCATTAATCTGTTCCATCTACTGTGCCATCACTGCACATAAATTCAGTGTGTCTAAAAGGAGCCGATAGGCATTCCGACCAGTAAATGAACAGCAACGATCAGTGCTGAAGTCACAGTGTGATCAGGTGCTTGATTTATTCCTGACGTCACTAAAATCCAACGAGATCTACAAAGATGCAGAGATCCAAAATGAAAAAGTGAATTTCCGAAAGTGTACATAAATAGCTAAAAAGGAGTCAAGCCTTTCGAAGCGGTGGTCACAACGAAAGGCTCAAAAATCGCGGTCTTCTGAATAGCACAAGGGGCCATATAAAGCCCGAGGTTCAGGGACTTTCATTCCAAAGAAGAGGGTACTTCCAACATGTTTGCAATTTGTTAACCGTCCTTTATCCCACTTATTCTGTTTATTGTAGAATTATAAGATCGGTTAGCCAGCCATTCTTAGAAATAAACTCCGAATGTCACTGTCAATAGATACCGCTTAGGGGATATCATGTGACGTTTTTCAACAACCTGGTCTCTGCCTCAGTTACTTGTGCAGAGATGAGAAGAAGGTGAATGGATTCGCAAATAGAAAACTGTACTGTGTCACTCTCGTTTGAAGCCGATGCGATTTTGTATCGAGATGACAAAGGCGACAGAGGATCTATATGGGCAAAACATGATGTCAGAATGTAATTCGGGCTAAAACTGGAGACTCCTGGTAGCATTAAAAAATGTCTTTAGCGGACCTGAAAATGACGAGCAATGTGCTCCAGTTCAAGCAAGGGTGAATTTTTTGATCGAGCGGAATTCTATGTCATTATAGCATAATTCAGCGCGTTTTCTTTTCATTCTGATTATTAATCCACCCTGTGGATGAGGGTGGGCGAGATACTAAACAACCAGTGCTTCTGAGCAGTTTCGGAACTCCGGCAGTAGGAGCAAACTCCTATGTTCCAAACTGTTGGCTGTCATGATGAGTGAAAATCCAAGGATGTAGTGGATTAACAATAAACCAACAACCAACCGATAGTCAACATCCGGGCGAAGAGCACAGGGGGGGGGGTACAATAGATCTAGAGACTTCTTTGTAAGCAAAACATCCAAGGAGGAAGGAAGTCAAAAGCACTTCATGTTTGACGGAAGAAGAAACCTGACACACATGTTGCCAGTGCACTCATTGTCTTTAAAAGATCTTCGAGATATTCAACGGGGTGTGTTCGTTTTGTAGACGATGAACGAAGTTAGTCTACCAAACGTTGAATAATGGGGCCGATGGGGGGTGGATAAGGTCGTGGACGCCATTTCGACGGTCCGAATTTGATGACTGCACGGGTAACATCCGATAGGCAGTTGCTCCATTGTAATAATTTAACCACTGTTGTTCTGGGAATAAAAATAGAAGAAAAAACTTTTTAAGAAACCGATAAATTTGATATCGGATATAGGGTGGTTTTATTCATATAAATCGTGATGTGCGTAGACGGCCAGCATTTCATGAAATGAATAGCGCGCCTACACTTGAAGACACTTGTCTAAGAGGCCGATTTTTTTAAAAAAAAAAAACTACTGCCACTGTTGAGCATAACAAAAATGTTTATCGGATGCTCAAAATGGTTACGAATGTGGTTCTGGAGTGGCGTCCAACAATGATAAAAATTCACCAAATCCACTTAGAGTGTGTAACCCACAAGTCCTCTCATTTGCCAGCTTGCACTTTTACTTGGAAAATGACAGTGTGTTCATTGGTTTTGTTTGGCGGAAAGCCGGTTTCGACACAGCCTTATAATGCAAGTAAACCTGATTGGAAAGGAGTCATTCTAGCCCTCCTTTAATATCTTCGGGCATTAGATTCATTACCTTGGAAGAACCTTGGAAGGAATGTGTGTGACTACCAAAATGCGATAGTAAACAATCTGAGCAGATGTATCGGCTTTATCTAATTAGGCAGAAAATGATGGAAATTGTCACTATTCCGCATTACGAACATAATTACACGACACGGTGTGCAGATCCAATTGAGTACTCAACAAAACGAGGTTGAAATCTACGATAAACGTGGACTGTGGGAATGTGGATGAAAATGAGAGGTCATATTTTGCCAGTCCCAGATAATGATCATCGATCACTGATTCTCAACATCAGTGTGATGGTTAATCCACTGTCGTACAATTTGAGTGAGATGTGACGCTCCCATCATGGTCGTTCACTCCAGCCGGCATTTACTGCATGAGTTGGAAGATCTGGATGAAGTAGTTGGGAAGACAATCTCTGGGCGACCGGCTGCTAAAATTCACCATTTGACTGTTATTTAAACGCAGGTAGGACTACTTACGGCCAATAATACCACCAATTCAGCAGAGATGTCTTGTTAACTGTTTTCGAAAAATGCCGATTACCACAATTTCAGCATTGTAAGAATGACCGTGAATGCCTTAAAAGTTACAAACTGGTTTCACAAGAGCGATGTAACTGCAGAAGCCCATTTTTCCTCACTGCATCCTCACCGAAGGATGATGAATTGTTCATGTCAGAGAATTTTCGCCTTACGTGCACCAATTTCAACATTTTCTGCATTTCCCCTCTCAGTATGTGAAGCGTGATACATAGTTTTGGGCCGAACTTAGAAACTTCGATCTTCTCAACCTTTGGTAGATAGAAAGTCATTTGGAATTCGGACAACTACAGTTCAGCCGCAGGCGAAAAATAACTTTCATTCCTCATTCAAATGAAACCAGTGATAGCCCTTTTTGAAAATACGAAAACAATTTGCGGAACACAGTGTCCTACTAATTACATTGGTGACAATGAAGACCTAGATGTCTACCGCATTTCTGGTATTATTCAAGTTGATGTAGCGCACAAATCCACCTCATATTCCAGTTCTTGCATTTCTGGCATTCTTCAACTTGTTGTAGCGCACAAATCCACCTCATATTCCAATTACCACGATATTCATGATATTCCGGCGCAATTTCTTTCGGAACACTATTCCTAAGCTTGTTGAAAACTCTTACCGCACTGCTGGTTCCACCCTTTTGGGGACCATTAAGTAGGCCTTTCAAAAACTCAGCGCACTACTGGTTCCTCCCTTTTGGGGACCATTAAGTAGGCCTTTCTCCAAAGTTTTCTAGTGTATGCAGGTGGTGAGTTAGATTAATTTGCAAGTTACACCGGTGTTAACCTCAGGCAGTGCCTTATGTCGAATGGCCATACAGACTCCGCACATCATTGATTAAGCCATCCTGTTTGAATACATTGACACTATTCTCGCGGTGCCTAGAATTTCAGTATTTCACTCCGAAACTGCCCACTTTCTTTTTATCGCGTACCACCTGACTTTCAAGGTTAAGGTGTGTGATGCGCCAGACGACAGCAAGAACACTCTTGTCACGAAAAGTGCTTTCATGTTTGTGAGGGCCTGAATTAATGGGTTACGAGTGGTCGTAGCCGGCGAAAATGGAGCCCAATCGGCCACTAATGCAAGGATAAACCAGCTAGCGATCTACCAGACGACAGCAAACACAATGTGGTTTCATGAACACTCTTGTGCTTTCATGTTTGTGAGAGCCTGAAGTAATGGGTTCCGAGTTGTCGTAGCCGGCGAAAATGGAGCCCAATTGGCTACTAATGCAAGGATAAACCAGCTAGCGATCCGACGTTGCCTTATATGTAAACGAAAAGCCTGGATCTGACAACCACACGAATTGTTCAGCAAAGATCATTATGTGCATGGTTTTACCTTAGTTTGCGGGAGGCGCGTTCCAATGAGAAATAAATTCCGCAATAGCGAAAAGAAAATCAAAGAAAAGAAGCTCCTGAGAGGCATCCCAATCATAAAAGATTTTTGGAGAGTATCACACAGATCGGCTAAAAGTATCCAGAAAATTGGTTCATGATTCAAGAGGTTTTCAAAAACATCTGCACTTGTTTTCTGCGGTTTTTTTCAGTATCAGACAGAAGCTCACAGCCAAACTACACAGCATTCGTCTTACAGCGTAGCAAACGCGGGTACACCGCATTCAAGTAATTGCCGATCGCCTGATGCTTCCGTCATTTACGTGACTTTTCGGTTAGTGCACAGATTAGATGACTTTTCCATAAGTAAAGGCCGTTTGGAGAAGGGGTCTGAGCAAATTACAGAGCATATGCTACGTCGTATGGGGCAGCAGTCACAAAAAGAGAGGCCCAAGAGCTCCAACTCACTAGCGTAGATCTCTTTGAACATTTGAACAATGGATGATTCGTTTCGCCTCAGTCCGGTATTCAAGGCCGTAGGCTTCTACTACTTGCATTCAGTTGGGCCTCACTACCAGATACTGGGGGTCGGAATACGTCCGTTCGTCCTTGAACATGCTGTGCTCCAGGGGCTTATGGATAACACTGATTATGTTGCGTTGTGCTTTTTCAACCACTCGATAAAGCTCCGCGTGGACTTCCAAAAATCTTTTTCGGCCTAAAGTAACAACGGATGGAAAATTTCGCAAAGCTGTAGTTAGGGTATATTACGTTTTAGGCCAAGATGTAACAATTAGTGTAAGGTGGGCGAAACCTGTCAACTTAAGTTACCCAGATTCCACGACGCAAACCACATCGACCCTTTCAAACAACAGTGCGCGTCCTTCATTGTTGTTGAAATGCCGCTTACCTTGAGTATTTTCCAGTGGTGAATGGAATGCCAACATCTCGCTAGTTTTATTTGTCATACCAATGAAGCAGTCCTTTTCAAAAGTTAACTTGATTTTTGTGCTGCGAGTTCACCCTTCTTTAATGCGACCGACGAAGAAAAGGAAATCTCGAGATATCACTACTTTAATCTTAAGAGAGGTATATTTCCTGATTGCTTGAATGTTTCAGTCTTTACACTAAGCAAAAGAATCTGAAGTTTTGAGGGTGTTTTCTACCGATGCTCTACATTCTGTTACACTCTACTGATACCGGTACCATTGTATGGTTATTTTCCAGGATCTTCTCAATCTCGACACGCATTCGATGAGCTGGAACATGTGGCTGCTCTGGCTTCGAGATATTAAATGAAGTAGCTGTTTGTTACCAAGGGTAACGCTGTAAATTCGCAATGATTCGCACAAAAACGGCGCGTTTACGCAGTATGTGTGGGAAGTGGCCACAGAAACAGTCAACCCCTAGTTGTTTATTGTGTTAACTGTGGTATACTTGCGTTCGGTTCCTTCGGTAATTGCCGTGGTTACCGGGACTATTTATGAATGTAGTTTGTTTGTAAACATTGGTAAATCTCCAGTCCACAAAATGGGGTGGCCAAGACGGCTTGAGCTCAACTTGTAATCACGATGTGACAAAATCAGGAAGAAACCTCTGTGTTTGTTAACTAAAATAAATACGCCTAAGCGTGAAGGGATCAGGAAAAAATCTACTGCTGTAATAAACGTGCACCACATTACCATCATTCTTTTTCAATTTGGAAGCTTCTCCCAATGCAGTTGCACCCATGTGATTTGTTTACTCAACAAAAAATTGCGATCCTGATTTGGATAATCTGAAACAAACCTGATTAAGTGTAGTTATCTCCGAACTACAGAACAAGTACCGTTCAATGAACGGTATTCAACAAGGTTACGGTATCATGGGATAGTGTTTTACAGTGGTGAAGGGATAGGAAAAAAATCTACTGCTGTAATAAACGTGCACCCACATTACCATCATTCTTTTTCAATTTGGCAGCTTCTCCTAATGCAGTTGCACCCATGTGATTTGTTTACTCAACAAAAAATCACGAGCCTGATTTGGATAATCTGAAACAAACGTGATTAAGTGGAGTTATCTCCGAACTACAGAACAAGTACCGTTCAATGAACGGTATTCAACAAGGTTACGGTATCATGGGATAGTGTTTTACAGTGCTCAGTGAGTTCGCAGTTTTCTAAACGAAACATTACAAGCAGAAAAAACAGTTACCACAGTCTGTCGATCTTCAACCTATAGAATTTTCTCTGGGACTATATTACGGTGAACCATTACTGAAAGAAATCCGAAGTTATCCAGGAACTAGAGCAATTGATCTTGGAAAAGCGTTCCTATATTTTTACGGAAAATCTACTGGTTAGATGGTTAAGTTAGGAAAACTGTGCGTTTAGAGGAGATTATGTACTAGATAGCGCACAGATAACGCAGATGCCTCGGAATGGACCTGCAGCTTGCGCTAGTGAAGTCTATAAGAAGCTTGTAAAGCATACAAGAGCAAATTGTCCCAGATTCGTGTAGTCTTGGTGAGAAACTGAAAGTTTATTGCTACGTCTCACTTAATCGGATTGAATAGGTTGATATTTGGTGAACTGTGACGCGTACAACGGAAATTCTGTCGAGTTCTAATACTATACAAGAGAAATGCAATAACGAAGCTCTTTAACAGCCCACAGAAATATGCTCTTCACTGGCAGTTTGTGTGTGTACCAAATTTGTGAGCCAAAAAATACCATTCTAGTTAGATTTATCTGATGAGGAATTCGATAAATTTTTAAATTTCCAAAGGAGTTTGTGTGCCTTTTACCACTGTTAGTGTTTCCAATTGAGTACTGGCATCTGATCATGAATTGTCCTACTGTGATGCACAGTCTCGGCTTCTCGTATTTAGTCCCCATCAGTGCAGTGATATGTCGCCGTAATATAATGCAGCTCATTTAACATCAAGTCATACAACTCTCCAGTGGAAATTGTGCACTGTCAATGCGACTTTACTATACTAAGAACTATTTGTTGTTTATCATGATAGCCGATGTGGAAGTACATTGTCGCTGACTTTAATTGTAGTAAGTTCTTCGAAGGCGACCTCAAATTATAGGACTGTATTCTCAGTACGTTGCACAAAATACTGAGTAAGTAGATGTTTCAACAACAAGAGTGACAGGTCAAGCAAAACAAAACAAATTAGACACCTTGCCTGCCATCCTAACAGAGTAGCATTCATGAGAGAGTGAACATCGTGCGCATCCAGTGAACTATGGCCGTTTCTGATAGATAAAAATGGCTGGACTATCAGAGCGCAACAACGCACCTTTTAACTATATTTCCGAACAAATCACAAAATGTTTAACACCCAAGGAAACTTTTGGATGAGGCGCATTAATAAAACCTGTTCGGAGTGGGAGAATTTGTCACTAGATCTTTGGATAATTATATTTTAGGAGCTTTCCTGTGCGAAGATAAATTAGCTTTAACCAGGGAGAATTCCAGTAAGAAAACCTGAAGACTGGACGTTCGAAAACGAAGTCTTTCTCACTATGAAGCGTTCAATATGAAAATGCAAATTGGACATATTACTACTACCAGGTGATTCACTAATGAGATGTCCACATTCAAGTTTCCAAAATCTACATCATACGCCATTTCATTCATATTTTGTCCACAGAAAATGTACCCGCATAGAAACGCCTGCATATGTTGTTCAACTGTCATCTCAACAAGAGAGAGGTGTGAATTACCAGGCATCTGTTGCTTCTTTTGCATCTGGTTAAAGTAAAGTCAGGGATCTCTGGATATTTTGGGTGACAGAAGCCAGGCTGTCATGCATTTAGTTACTTCAATAGCTACATAGGCTCAAGAACTCATTAAACTCGACTACTGTGTTCTGCTGATTCATTTTCTAGGCGGTTTAGATCATATATCGGAATAAATGTAATAAAAGTAAACTAGTCATGATAAGTGGATGTACGTGCGTGCTAATCGGGGCAAAGGTCATACAACACAGCTCGTTATCTGGGTTACGTTGGAGATGTGGTCAGTTCCGTTGTTTGGTCAGAGACAAGCGCTAGTCAGCTTAGCTAAAGATATTGAATAACTATCTTAACTGTACGAAGTTCAGGTGTGAGGATTCAGACGGAAATAGCTTCGGCCATCGCAAGACTTTGTAACCTGACTCTCTTTTCCCGGTTTTAAGGCAGCCGTTACACGGTCGTAAATGTAACATCTTGACCAAAGGTATGCCTCGTGTCGACTATATGGGCTAGGGCAGAGCTCTGAATTTCCCACTTACCTTCGAGGACGAGCCCTTTTAAACAATGTTCTTCGGCCGACCAGACTACCCACGGCGCTTGAATTCATAAACAATTACTGGTCGGTGCTGTCAGTTTGCTCTTATTTGTGGGCGTAAAGTAGGTGAAGTTGAGAAGCATCGAATTTTAATCGCATTGAAAGCGGATCTCACAGACCTGTATGCACTTCTGGTTGCAGAGCCGCCCTTGAGTGAAGGTACCAGAACAGGTAGTTTGCGATCGGGAATTTGGTTTTGTTCTGCATATTTCGTGATATATATATATATATATATATATAGTCTCTAGTTGCGTCATATTGGCGTTCCGGTGGGTCGTATGAATATACTTTTTCCAGGCCCTGAAAACAAACAACGGGCGTGTCGAATTTTCCTTGACCTTATGATAATTCCCCCATTCCTTTGCCTATGAATTTTTGACCTCCCCCGCAGTCACAGGCCGCGCGGTCACACGGACCTCAGGAGAAAACAAGTCAAGGTCAACAAACGGGATAGGAACGCGCATGGGTAACTAGGTCAGCAGCACACATTCACACAGACTTGCATGCAAATGTCGGACGGGACAGCCTCTGCGGCAATGTGAGTGGCGGACAACGATAAGCAAAACAACTGGAGGTCAAAAATACATAGGCAAATGAATGGGGGAATTATCATAAGGTCAAGGAAAATTCGACACGCCCGTTGTTTGTTTTCAGGGCCTGGAAAAAGTATATTCATACGACCCACCGGAACGCCAATATGACGCAACTAGAGACTATATATATATATATATATATATATAGTCTCTAGTTGCGTCATATTGGCGTTCCGGTGGGTCGTATGAATATACTTTTTCCAGGCCCTGAAAACAAACAACGGGTGTGTCGAATTTTCCTTGACCTTATGATAATTCCCCCATTCATTTGCCTATGTATTTTTGACCTCCAGTTGTTTTGCTTATCGTTGTCCGCCACTCACATTGCCGCAGAGGCTGTCCCGTCCGACATTTGCATGCAAGTCTGTGTGAATGTGTGCTGCTGACCTAGTTACCCATGCGCGTTCCTATCCCGTTTGTTGACCTTGACTTGTTTTCTCCTGAGGTCCGTGTGACCGCGCGGCCTGTGACTGCGGGACTTAACACTGTAATTTGCCGGTCAGTGACAGGCTTGCGAACCTATGAATTCCACGCACATGAACAATTAGGTTTTGTATAACTTTGCTCATTGTTGTGTAAATAGTACCAAATGCTCTGGAAAACAAATCGTCCTTTTTATATTCGGAACCGTGAAAACTGTGCGTGGGACAGCTTCGCATCGGGAGTTTCAGCATTAACTATCAAGTTTGCACTATGGCAGAAGCAACACTGAGGGCTAGGTGCGAGGATTCGAATTTTCCATCAGACGGTTCTACAAGGTGTGTAACTCCGCTGATCGTCCACAAACCCATTATCGGTTCTCGCTTGTAGTTTCCATGATGCCTACAGATGAACACACACCGAAATATCAAATTCGTTGTCAGTATCAACAACGCGCACGGTTAACCCGGAGTCAAGTTGCAAACTCCAACGAATCTAATCGAAAATTTATCCACTAATTTTATTAGTCAGTGGACAAATGAACAGGTGTAGTTGCATGACAACGAGTATCTTACTCATCTAATTCAGTGTGGTGTACCATCATGTAAACGAGGGTCAGAATACACACCCTGACCGGCACTGGTTGAACATTAAACTTAGGATGCAAAGACCAACACAAGTTGATTCACAAGCCGATACTCAGCATCTGATAGCCGGCAGCGCCGCCTATATCAGAACTAAATACAGATGGGTCAAATGTAAAACACAGGTACTTTACATAAAGTCCACAAAGTGCGCGAAAAAAGTACATGTGGCTAACAGAATAGGATACCCATCAAACCGGCGGCAACCCATTTTGTGTCATTCAAGTCTTTGACGCTTTTTCAGTGTCACTCTCTACTCAAGAAAGTTCCAAAAACATTAACTACTAGGCGCTTTCGAATCTATACTTCACTATACTATTCCGATGCCAAATTCACACTTTTAGGGATTATCAGCCTTTCACTCACACCTTTGTCCTTGTTCATTTACGGATAATGATTCCACATTGGGCTTACAAGCATGAACGACTTTTCAGGGGAAGATGCGCACATTACGGAGCTCCACAGTATACCACCTTCGACTATTGTAAGCTCGCGGCTTTCATATTTTGATTCTGATCGATCAACCATAGACTAACGTGAGCACACATCGTAATTTGCAACTAACATAGCCGATAACCAATCGGCTGTCAGCATCCTCTGTTGCCATAACAACCTCAAAGGTTTTGTAAAGCAACATGCTGTACGTAGCTGAAGAAATTGTGCGCTTCACCTTTAACAAACATAACCGAATCTTTTGTACTGTGATTGGGGTTTTGCAGCTGACGTTTTGGACACAATCCATCACTGTATCAATTCAATGGCTATTAATGAGTGATTTTAGAATGTGATCGGAAAACATGTCAGCTGAGCCGAACGAAGTCAGCACGGACGATGTGGATGTCATCCTTCGCGCATGTGATGAGGGTAATGTGAAATACTTGGCGGAATTTATAATCAGTGGTGGTGAGCTTAGAGATCTGATTGATTCAAAGGGGCGAAATGCCCTTCATCACTGTGTTGAGTGCTCCAACGAAAGCAATCGGACTAACCTAGAAACTGCGCATTTACTGGGACAGTTAGATCGGATCAAGTGTGCCAAGATAATAATGAAAACCAGCCCAGAATTGATGGACTGTTGCGACTCTGAGGGTTGGTCTCCACTTCATCTGGCTGTGGTACATAATGATTTGGATTTTCTTCGTGCAATGTTGGAGTTCGAGTCATCTCTCGCCGTCAGAACTTACATTCCTAACAACTCAACCGGAGTACAAAATAATGTACCGATCCTTGGTCGAACTGCGATACACTTCGCGGTGTTGCATCAAAAGCTGGAATCGCTGGCTGTTCTCGTTCAGGCACATGTCAAATCATGGATAAGTTTTCTGGATTATCAAGGGGCAACAGCGCTTCATTACGCTGTCCAGTTACCTAGTCCTAGGGAAGAGGAGGCTATCCAGTTACTGGTCAACGAAGGGCAGGCAGATATAAACGAAGTTGATTCGCATGGGAGAACACCACTTATTTGGGCTGCAACCATTGATGCTCCACGAGCTGTAGCGTTACTGTTGCGACTTGGTGCAAAGTTAAATATCAGAGATGAATGTGGCCTAACGGCTCTGCACTGTGCATCTTCTAGAGGGAACGCTGAAGTGGTTCAGTGTCTTTTAAATTGGATCACAACTGCAAACATGGATGACCTTTCGCAAATTGCGACTTTTCGAGATGTTCCGGACAAAGATGGATGTAGCCCTCTGTTTTACTCCGTGACTTTGGGACATAACAACGTGACGAGTGCTTTGTTGGCAGCTGGTGCCAACGTGCACACAGTTGATCGGAAAGGCCGAACGTTGGCGCATTGCTTGGCCCGAATACAGGTATCAAGGAGTGAAGCGGAAGACCACTCAATTATTTCGCTACTCAGTAACTTGGTGTCAGCTGGTATGCAGTTGTGGAACGTCAACCAGTCTGGAGCGACCCCACTACATGAAGCCTGCTTATTGCGAAACGCACCTTTAGTTTCGGGGCTGACTAATTATCCAGGATTTGATGATGCCGTACATGCTCGCGATGCACAAGGACACACACCTCTGCACCTGGTAGTCGCTGCTTCTTGGAGTGAAGATTCTGCCGGTTTGGATATATGCAGGTGTCTGCTGCGACACAAGGCGGACGTGAATGCTACAACCGAATTACCGCAAGGTGGAACAGTGACCGCACTGGATTTGGCAATCATGAATGAAACTGAAGAAGGTGTGAGCAATGGACAGATGCACAAGTTGTTGGATTCTTTTGGAGCAAAGAAAGCGGAGGATCTCACGAAACCCACAGAGAATGTTTTGAAACAGGTAGTAGACCACAAAGAAGAAGCCCAAATCCTTTCGAACGAGATAGATCCGACCGCCAGATCCACACTGATGGCACAAACAAGCAAGCCAACCAGCACTTCTCCAACCTCTTTCGCGGTAACCGAGTCGGAACTTGGTGCACATCCTGCCTGCGAGAAGTCGTATTCCGGTGACAAAAAGCCTTGTGTTCGATCAACAAATAAACTCCGGGCAGGAAGGGAAACAAAAAAATCTAGACGTTCAAGAGCTTTTCAGACTAACAATGAAGCTACCCGAACGCCACTATCAGAATTGTATCCCAAAAACTCTGATTCGGAGGTACACCGTGGACGCTCACGGACTAAGATGCCGCTGAAGTCGAAACCATCCTGCTCACATACAAACCCCAAAACTACTTGTAGGTCCTCTGGAAGCACTACCTCCAGCTCAGTTCGGGTGGCTACACCAACTTCGAGTGATATGGACCATGCATGCAATCAAATCAATCAGAGGCGGAGCAGGTCCAATTTGGATCACTGTAGACGACAGAGGCAACAGGAACAAGGTTTACCTGTGAATCAGGATCCGAAAACTAACACAAGGAATCTTGAGCGTATTCTACCAATAATGTTAGATAGATACATGCATCGTCAAGACTGGGAGTGTTCGCCATTGACTGGCCGATACAGGATGGCAAAACCTACCCTTTCTCCTTACCTGGTACCACTCGTACCCTCCATGAAAGGATCACTGAGTCACTCATCAATTCAGTCAGCAGATCAACGTTCACATCGGCGAACTGGATCAGGGACACCTTGTTATCCTGATAGAAAGACACATTCTTCTTACTCCGGTGAACAGCAACCCAAATCTCATCAGAAAAACAAGCATGAAGCCTTTGGGTGCAGCAGCAATAAGTCACTTGGTCAGGCGCGAACAAAGTCAGAATACTATAAGCTACTTCAGGACTTGGCTAATCTTGAATTACAGCGACATCATCCCCATAAACTTGTTCCGATAAAGCCTATCCAAACTCCAAGGGAATTCAGAAAGAAACCTAGTGATCACATTACGAAGTACAGCTCTGCAATGGGGGGCGAATTATCTCCAGCTGGGCGAAGGGAAGTTTCTCTCAGCCCAGAGTTAGATATAGTGGAAGATAACTCACTAAATCGAAAGCAAGGACGATGTGGTAGGAGAACTCGAGATAAAAATAGCTAAATTAGTACAGCCTTGTTTTGTGCCATCACTACATTCGTATACTGTGAAATGCACTGATTCCCATTGCCATTCTGTACAGAACAATATCTTTAATGGATAATACATTGTGTGTCCAACTTATAGGTAAGTTCATTAATATTTTGAGACAGATTATCATTCAATTCAACTCCTCATTTGTGATTAACTGTAGATTCGCCCTCTATTGATGTATCGAACAAAGAATATAGAACTTCCGAATTATATCTATGACCCAGTTTTCCGCTTTAAACAGTTTGGAAAGTATTTTGTGTCTCAAGGTATTTTTTTATTGCTTGTGCTCCAGATACTGTTTAGAAGACTGTGGTCAGAAGGGTTGTTAAAAAATGCAATTTACATTATAAAGAAGGCGCTGGGTACATGCTTATATTCGGTCGAGTTTTATCAGGATGTAATTAAATAGGGTCTTGTACAATCTTCTACTAACGCGTGTTGAACCAGCCTTTCTTCGTCGCTCTTCTATTCACGTATGAAACGGTGGGCTACGTCTTCAAATCCAGGTGCATCGATTCATGTGTTCATTTTATGATGATAAGATCAAACCGAATAAAAAAAATCACAAAACCGTTTTTCAGCTGAGCACAGATCATTCAGAGTACAGGCATGCAGAACGTAGCTATGGTTCTTGGGGAAGACTGCATGATAAATTTTTTAAAGAACATATACCTACTATCCAGATGCCTTGTGGTCTTTAGAAAAGACCGAAAAAATCAGAACCCTCGGTAGCATCCCAAATGTACATTTCTCTACTAAGGATAAACCATGTTGATATCTTTGCGAATGTGTGTCGTTGTTATGGCTGGTTGGCACATTTGAGGTGGAAGATAATCTTCGGTGATTTCACACTTTGAATGTTGATTCCCACACATAGGCATGGAAGAAAAACACATTCACAGACTCCATTTACTCTAACTCAATGTGTCCTTGTGTGATTATATATGGGATGAAGACATTTGGTTTGAGTGTCTGGTCCCAATTATTAATTGTTATTGTTTTGATCTACTTCACTGTTCAGGATGTGTGGAAACTGCAATTCCGATAGTTCGTCCTGAAGGGTTGATTTCAGTGATGCTGAATTGTCCCCAGGTAGCTGAAGAGCACCATGGTATAGATCTTCTAAGCTTGCAAGAATCAAATGTGCTAAAGGATCTTAAAAAATGGCGATAACCTTTCGATAAACTGGTGGAATGAAAGAATGATTTTGTAGAACAAACTACAGTTATCGACTGAATCTTGTATACAGGCGTGCTGGAAGAACAATAAGTAACCAGTAAAACAAATTCGAAGCACACAACTGTGTCAAACACGATTCCATGCGCACCTGTGATGAGTCTGTTGTCATAGGTGATTTGCTTATGAATCAGCGACAGTGAGAATACGAGCACTATTTCTTAGCTGAATCAATAAACTGAATAAACTATCTGTACGAGTTCTATGCAAGCTATCTACAATTTTACTGAAAACTGTCTTTATTCATTGCTTTTTGCTTGTGCATTCAAGGATCTGGTAATCAGAAAATCGTTAAGTTGGATTTCCGAGCTGGGTATTGCCTTAGAACATGCTTCCATTACTTCCTATGGAGTCAGTAAAGCACTCACTGACATTCACATAGTCCAGAAGAGTTGTATCCAAAAGGGAGAAAATTCGAGCAGTCTGTAACCACAAGGCAAAAGCAAGTTGTCGGATTTTCCTTCCTTAGCTGATACACAGAGGCCAACAGAACCAAGAAATCTGGGACAAACGCGTCAAGTGGCATCTCGGTGGTAACTATTGAGCAGGTATACTGCATTCTGCTCAACCGGTGAAACGTCATCTGAGTGACACCTTCAGCAGTCCATCAACACGAAACATTTGACATGCGATGACGACAGCAGTGACCAAACCCAATAACTTTTGGAGCGAGGTTCTGTTTATTTTAATCGGTTATTTCCACATCCAAATATTGTCATAGACATTGACAGCAGTTGCAGCACGTTACTGATAGCCTGAGAATTTTCGGCCCTCTGTAAGCTGAGGATACAGAAATATTTCACCTCATCATGTACAACCAGGTTTTCTACTGAGGCGGTCCAATAATTCTCATAATAATCTGCTCAACTACTGCGAATGCGCATCAATTCAAATGGACTGCTGTGGATGCGAAATAGTAGCCAGGTCTTTCACTCAAAATATTCAGGTGACCACGTGCCCCGTTGTCATGACAACACAAGCCTAAGCGTTAAACCACCAGGCTTAGTTATGACGCAGTAGGCAGACGACACAGAACACTGGTCTTTAATTTCTCACCTGTGAGGGTATTTGAACAGTGAGTCGGTTATCGTTTTCGAAAACGTTTGACGACAATCGGCAGATTTATTGCTGAGCAAC